>NW_026047810.1:0-38342 GCF_023864345.2 Schistocerca serialis cubense
AAAGTGGTTAATTTGTAATTACATGTGACGAAGAAGTAGCTTTTGCGTGAGTTTGTGTAATCGGTTTTTCTTTTCGGTTTGCATTTGCGCCTTTGAGTGCGTTTTTGCCTGGGACAGTAAGGTGGTATCGAGCTGAAATTGATATCACGGACTGAGGTCGGTAGTCGCTTGGCGGTGTCAGAGTTTGAAAATTGTTATGTGAAGGCATCGAGGAGTTACGGACGTTTATGCAGCATGATTTGAAACACGGAGAGCAGAGACGCGCCGCGCCGCGCCGCCTGACCCAGTGAGCGTAGTTTGCTTTGATATAGGACCGTGTGGCGACGTAAAAAAATACTAGTTTCCACAGTAGAATGAAAGGAGAGTATCGGAAAGTGGTTAATTTGTAATTACATGTGACGAAGAAGTAGCTTTTGCGCGAGTTTGTGTAATCGGTTTTTCGGTTTGTATTTGCGTCTTTGAGTGCATTTTTGCCTGGGACAGTAAGGTGGTATCGAGCTGAAATTGATATCACGGACTGAGGTCGGTAGTCGCTTGGCGGTGTCAGAGTTTGAAAATTGTACGTGAAGGCATCGAGGAGTTACGGACGTTTATGCAGCATGATTTGAAACACGAAGAGCAGAGACGCGCCGCGCCGCGCCGCCTGGCCCAGTGAGCGTAGTTTGCTTTGATATAGGACCGTGTGGCGACGTAAAAAAATACTAGTTTCCACAGTAGAATGAAAGGAGAGTATCGGAAAGTGGTTAATTTGTAATTACATGTGACGAAGAAGTAGCTTTTGCGCGAGTTTGTGTGATCCGTTTTTCGGTTTGTATTTGCGTGTTTGAGTGCATTTTTGCCTGGGACAGTAAGGTGGTATCGAGCTGAAATTGATATCACGGACTGAGGTCGGTAGTCGCTTGGCGGTGTCAGAGTTTGAAAATTGTTATGTGAAGGCATCGAGGAGTTACGGACGTTTATGCAGCATGATTTGAAACACGGAGAGCAGAGACGCGCCGCGCCGCGCCGCCTGACCCAGTGAGCGTAGTTTGCTTTGATATAGGACCGTGTGGCGACGTAAAAAAATACTAGTTTCCACAGTAGAATGAAAGGAGAGTATCGGAAAGTGGTTAATTTGTAATTACATGTGACGAAGAAGTAGCTTTTGCGCGAGTTTGTGTGATCCGTTTTTCGGTTTGTATTTGCGTCTTTGAGTGCATTTTTGCCTGGGACAGTAAGGTCGTATGTAGTTGAAACTGATATCACGTACTGAGGTCGGTAGTCGCTTGGCGGTGTCAGAGTTTGAAAATTGTTAAGTGAAGGCATCGAGGAGTTACGGACGTTTATGCAGCATGATTTGAAACACGAAGGACAGAGACGCGCCGCGCCGCCTGGCCCAGTGAGCGTAGTTTGCTTTGATATAGGACCGTGTGGCGACGTAAAAAAATACTAGTTTCCACAGTAGAATGAAAGGAGAGTATCGGAAAGTGGTTAATTTGTAATTACATGTGACGAAGAAGTAGCTTTTGCGTGAGTTTGTGTAATCGGTTTTTCTTTTCGGTTTGCATTTGCGTCTTTGAGTGCGTTTTAGCCTGGGACAGTAAGGTGGTATCCAGCTGAAATTGATATCACGTACTGAGGTCGGTAGTCGCTTGGCGGTGTGAGAGTTTGAAAATTGTAAGTGAAGGCATCGAGGAGTTACGGACGTTTATGCAGCATGATTTGAAACACGAAGAGCAGAGACGCGCCGCGCCGGCTGGCCCAGTGAGCGTAGTTTGCTTTGATATAGGACCGTGTGGCGACGTAAAAAAATACTAGTTTCCACAGTAGAATGAAAGGAGAGTATCGGAAAGTGGTTAATTTGTAATTACATGTGACGAAGAAGTAGCTTTTGCGTGAGTTTGTGTAATCGGTTTTTCTTTTCGGTTTGCATTTGCGTCTTTGAGTGCGTTTTAGCCTGGGACAGTAAGGTGGTATCGAGCTGAAATTGATATCACGTACTGAGGTCGGTAGTCGCTTGGCGGTGTGAGAGTTTGAAAATTGTAAGTGAAGGCATCGAGGAGTTACGGACGTTTATGCAGCATGATTTGAAACACGAAGAGCAGAGACGCGCCGCGCCGCGCCGCCTGGCCCAGTGAGCGTAGTTTGCTTTGATATAGGACCGTGTGGCGACGTAAAAAAATACTAGTTTCCACAGTAGAATGAAAGGAGAGTATCGGAAAGTGGTTAATTTGTAATTACATGTGACGAAGAAGTAGCTTTTGCGCGAGTTTGTGTGATCCGTTTTTCGGTTTGTATTTGCGTGTTTGAGTGCATTTTTGCCTGGGACAGTAAGGTCGTATCGAGCTGAAATTGATATCACGGACTGAGGTCGGTAGTCGCTTGGCGGTGTCAGAGTTTGAAAATTGTAAGTGAAGGCATCGAGGAGTTACGGACGTTTATGCAGCATGATTTGAAACACGAAGAGCAGAGACGCGCCGCGCCGCGCCGGCTGGCCCAGTGAGCGTAGTTTGCTTTGATATAGGACCGTGTGGCGACGTAAAAAAATACTAGTTTCCACAGTAGAATGAAAGGAGAGTATCGGAAAGTGGTTAATTTGTAATTACATGTGACGAAGAAGTAGCTTTTGCGTGAGTTTGTGTAATCGGTTTTTCTTTTCGGTTTGCATTTGCGCCTTTGAGTGCGTTTTTGCCTGGGACAGTAAGGTGGTATCGAGCTGAAATTGATATCACGGACTGAGGTCGGTAGTCGCTTGGCGGTGTCAGAGTTTGAAAATTGTAAGTGAAGGCATCGAGGAGTTACGGACGTTTATGCAGCATGATTTGACACACGAAGAGCAGAGACGCGCCGCGCCGCGCCGCGCCGCCTGGTCCAGTGAGCGTAGTTTGCTTTGATATAGGACCGTGTGGCGACGTAAAAAAATACTAGTTTCCACAGTAGAATGAAAGGAGAGTATCGGAAAGTGGTTAATTTGTAATTACATGTGACGAAGAAGTAGCTTTTGCGTGAGTTTGTGTAATCGGTTTTTCTTTTCGGTTTGCATTTGCGCCTTTGAGTGCGTTTTTGCCTGGGACAGTAAGGTCGTATCGAGGTGAAATTTGTATTACGTACTGAGGTCGGTAGTCGCTTGGCGGTGTCAGAGTTTGAAAATTGTAAGTGAAGGCATCGAGGAGTTACGGACGTTTATGCAGCATGATTTGACACACGAAGAGCAGAGACGCGCCGCGCCGCGCCGCGCCGCCTGGTCCAGTGAGCGTAGTTTGCTTTGATATAGGACCGTGTGGCGACGTAAAAAAATACTAGTTTCCACAGTAGAATGAAAGGAGAGTATCGGAAAGTGGTTAATTTGTAATTACATGTGACGAAGAAGTAGCTTTTGCGTGAGTTTGTGTAATCGGTTTTTCTTTTCGGTTTGCATTTGCGCCTTTGAGTGCGTTTTTGCCTGGGACAGTAAGGTCGTATCGAGGTGAAATTTGTATTACGTACTGAGGTCGGTAGTCGCTTGGCGGTGTCAGAGTTTGAAAATTGTAAGTGAAGGCATCGAGGAGTTACGGACGTTTATGCAGCATGATTTGACACACGAAGAGCAGAGACGCGCCGCGCCGCGCCGCGCCGCCTGGTCCAGTGAGCGTAGTTTGCTTTGATATAGGACCGTGTGGCGACGTAAAAAAATACTAGTTTCCACAGTAGAATGAAAGGAGAGTATCGGAAAGTGGTTAATTTGTAATTACATGTGACGAAGAAGTAGCTTTTGCGTGAGTTTGTGTAATCGGTTTTTCTTTTCGGTTTGCATTTGCGCCTTTGAGTGCGTTTTTGCCTGGGACAGTAAGGTCGTATCGAGGTGAAATTTGTATTACGTACTGAGGTCGGTAGTCGCTTGGCGGTGTCAGAGTTTGAAAATTGTAAGTGAAGGCATCGAGGAGTTACGGACGTTTATGCAGCATGATTTGACACACGAAGAGCAGAGACGCGCCGCGCCGCGCCGCGCCGCCTGGTCCAGTGAGCGTAGTTTGCTTTGATATAGGACCGTGTGGCGACGTAAAAAAATACTAGTTTCCACAGTAGAATGAAAGGAGAGTATCGGAAAGTGGTTAATTTGTAATTACATGTGACGAAGAAGTAGCTTTTGCGTGAGTTTGTGTAATCGGTTTTTCTTTTCGGTTTGCATTTGCGCCTTTGAGTGCGTTTTTGCCTGGGACAGTAAGGTCGTATCGAGGTGAAATTTGTATTACGTACTGAGGTCGGTAGTCGCTTGGCGGTGTCAGAGTTTGAAAATTGTAAGTGAAGGCATCGAGGAGTTACGGACGTTTATGCAGCATGATTTGACACACGAAGAGCAGAGACGCGCCGCGCCGCGCCGCGCCGCCTGGTCCAGTGAGCGTAGTTTGCTTTGATATAGGACCGTGTGGCGACGTAAAAAAATACTAGTTTCCACAGTAGAATGAAAGGAGAGTATCGGAAAGTGGTTAATTTGTAATTACATGTGACGAAGAAGTAGCTTTTGCGTGAGTTTGTGTAATCGGTTTTTCTTTTCGGTTTGCATTTGCGCCTTTGAGTGCGTTTTTGCCTGGGACAGTAAGGTCGTATCGAGGTGAAATTTGTATTACGTACTGAGGTCGGTAGTCGCTTGGCGGTGTCAGAGTTTGAAAATTGTAAGTGAAGGCATCGAGGAGTTACGGACGTTTATGCAGCATGATTTGACACACGAAGAGCAGAGACGCGCCGCGCCGCGCCGCGCCGCCTGGTCCAGTGAGCGTAGTTTGCTTTGATATAGGACCGTGTGGCGACGTAAAAAAATACTAGTTTCCACAGTAGAATGAAAGGAGAGTATCGGAAAGTGGTTAATTTGTAATTACATGTGACGAAGAAGTAGCTTTTGCGTGAGTTTGTGTAATCGGTTTTTCTTTTCGGTTTGCATTTGCGCCTTTGAGTGCGTTTTTGCCTGGGACAGTAAGGTCGTATCGAGGTGAAATTTGTATTACGTACTGAGGTCGGTAGTCGCTTGGCGGTGTCAGAGTTTGAAAATTGTAAGTGAAGGCATCGAGGAGTTACGGACGTTTATGCAGCATGATTTGACACACGAAGAGCAGAGACGCGCCGCGCCGCGCCGCGCCGCCTGGTCCAGTGAGCGTAGTTTGCTTTGATATAGGACCGTGTGGCGACGTAAAAAAATACTAGTTTCCACAGTAGAATGAAAGAGAGTATCGGAAAGTGGTTAATTTGTAATTACATGTGACGAAGAAGTAGCTTTTGCGTGAGTTTGTGTAATCGGTTTTTCTTTTCGGTTTGCATTTGCGTCTTTGAGTGCGTTTTAGCCTGGGACAGTAAGGTGGTATCCAGCTGAAATTGATATCACGTACTGAGGTCGGTAGTCGCTTGGCGGTGTGAGAGTTTGAAAATTGTAAGTGAAGGCATCGAGGAGTTACGGACGTTTATGCAGCATGATTTGAAACACGAAGAGCAGAGACGCGCCGCGCCGGCTGGCCCAGTGAGCGTAGTTTGCTTTGATATAGGACCGTGTGGCGACGTAAAAAAATACTAGTTTCCACAGTAGAATGAAAGGAGAGTATCGGAAAGTGGTTAATTTGTAATTACATGTGACGAAGAAGTAGCTTTTGCGTGAGTTTGTGTAATCGGTTTTTCTTTTCGGTTTGCATTTGCGCCTTTGAGTGCGTTTTTGCCTGGGACAGTAAGGTCGTATGTAGTTGAAATTGATATCACGTACTGAGGTCGGTAGTCGCTTGGCGTTGTCAAAGTGTCATGCTGAAACTGAGGTGGTCAGTCGTTTTTGATACAGGATATATTCCGCCGGCCGATATTCGCCCCGTTCAGAGTTCGCGAGTGTCTCGCTGTCATTTGTGCGGAGTGGCCGCCTTATAACGTAACTGGGCCCAAGCGGAGCGCAGCGGAGTCGCACTGCAAAGTCGCTTGCTAAGTCGGGCGGCTTGGAGGGGGACATAATGCATGCTGCCAAGCCAACAGGCTGCGCACTGCACTCATGCTTTCCCCCCCTCCCCCCCCCCCCCCCCCCCCACACAAACCACACAGGCGATGCAAATGCGCCTGTTGAAATAACTTGTTTGCGACCTTGCTTGTTAAGTTGGGAAGCAAGTAAGGAAACAGCTCGTGCGCTGCGAAGCCATCAGACACACCAGCCCCCAAACAGCAATTAAAATTGTCGCTGTTAATTGTATTAGCAGGCGTGCCACCTCCACCTCTGACGGCGCGTATTTTTTTTTTTTCTCCCTGGCTTTCCTTCTAGACACCCTTTCACTGCTGCCACACAGTACTGGTTGTGGTTTAAATATTATGTGATGCTCCAATTATTTTAATGCAGCCCAATTGCGACGATGTGTGTGTGTGTGATCTGGAAATTTCTGTTTTGCTTTCTCAGTCGGGAAGCTAGGGTTGCAACAATATTATATTGAAGCCTGCTAACTCAGGAAGTGCAGCCTGGAAGCAAATAGCTGAACATGGATTTTATGACGCCTCCAGGCGACTGTGAGAGGCTGTGCTCATCCCTGGATTCGCACCACGGGATATCGGCCGCGAGCTGCGAATTCCGACGAATGACGGGCCGCATTTTGTGCCCCATAACCCCCCCCCCACCACACCCCCTATCGCAATACTGGACAGCGCTTTCCGACGCATTCTGTGGTGTCACCGCCAGACACCACACTTGCTAGTTGGTACTTTAAATCGGCCGCGGTCCATTTAGTACATGTCGGACCCGCGTGTCGCCACTGTGTGATCGCAGACCGAGCGCCACCACAAGGCAGGTCTCGAGATGCGGAATAGCACTCGCCCCAGTTGAACGACGACTTTGCTAGCGACTACACTTACGAAGCCTTTCTCTCATTTGCCGAGAGACAGTTAGAATAGCCTTCAGCTAAGTCCATGACTACGACATAGCAAGGCGCCATTAACCGTATCTGAAGATAGTCTTATTTGTATTATCAAGAGCGATGCACCACAAGGATGGAATAAAGTTAAGTATTCGAGGAGCTGCATACTTTTCTTATTAGCATTCAATACTTATCCTGTTCCAGAATTCACGCCCGTCTGCGTTAGATAGCGTGCATTTCGGCCTCCTCTATCTACAAGGTGTTGGCACATTTGCCAACACATCACATCCGTCCTTGGCGTACAATGTATCGTCTGCCCTGTGCCCCCCCCTCTTCACACTTTCCTTTCTTTATAGTTACAGTCTATAGAAATCCCTCCGCGTTTTCGGCAGGCACTTCATCTGTAACACTACGTTATGTGAATGGGCAGCACAAGTGGCAGCGTGGATTTATGCGGCATTAGGCATGTCTAGCAGTACTGGTACGTCTGTCTCTCATCTTTTGTATTACGGTGGATATCTTGCTTTCGATTGTCGTCTGACAACCTGTTAATTGGCGCCACACAGCACAGCTTATGGTACTGATTATTGTAATGCTCCAGTCGTCAGGAATTTCGATGCACCTGTTTGATCTGTCCATTCCTGTTGTTGTCTTGACAGACAGCATGACTGATATTAGACACCACACCGACCAGTGTCTTTTATTCTAGCCACCATGTGGCTCGACTACCATTCTACACTTTGGTTTCCCCACTTTATTATTCAGTAGCGCCTACTGTTGTGGAAGTTCTTCCTTCTTACCTCACCTCACACTTAGTACTTGTTTTCACCTTTTGAGTCTCCACTTCACTGCCTGTACAGCGTTTTCGTGTGTTCTCAATTGTAGTAAACATACCATCTACACACTATGTATATTTATATTTATATATATTTTTCTCTATCCTCCTCCACTCACTTTATACTTATATTACCTGTTACTTTCGTTCCTTCCTTATTTCTCTCCGCCGTTTCCTCTTTGCCCGATACATCCTCCCTCTTCTCACCATGGCTTCCTTCTCCTCCTCTCATCCTTCCCCATATTACTATCCTCTTCAACTCTCTCAAACATACTTTCCTCATACATTCCCTCCCTCCCTCCCACCCTTCTTCCTACATACTACTTTTTCTCCTCCCCATCTCTTTCTTTCCGCATTACAGCATGCAAAGCAGTCTATTCAAGTTCTGTGGTTAATACACACATCTCAGCTGCAAAAGCATCTGTTACTGAACATGCAAGAGATAGCTTGCATGGAGGAGTGACTGCTTACGCAAAACTTACTCTGCACATTTGAGATACTGTAGATGCAAGAGTTGCAGCACACACTATTCATGTTCTATTAGCGAAAACTGCTGAAGGTGAAATTATTCCTATTCATATCAGTATATCTGTACATGCAAGTGTTACTGTATACAGAAAGGTTGCTCCAAATGAAACTGTTACTGAATGTACAATGGTTAAGGCACTAGAAGGTTAATCACAAGGTCTACTATCCTTGCAAGTTGTGCTGTCCTCTCAAGTTGTGCTGTCCTCTCAAGTTGTGCTGTCCTCTTAAGTTGAGCTGTCCTCTCTAGTTGAGCTATCCTCTCAAGTTGAGCTGCCATCTCAAGTTGAGCTGCCCTCTCAAGTTCAGCTCTCCTCGCAAGCCGTGCTGTCCTCCCAAGCTGTGCTGTCCTCGCAAGCTGTACTGTCCTCGCAAGCTGTGCTGTCCTCGCAAGCTGTGCTGTCCTCACAAGCTGTGCTGTCCTCGCAAGCTGTGCTGTCCTCGCAAGCTGTGCTGTCCTCGAAAGCTGTGCAGTCCTCGCAATCCGTGCTGTCCTCGCAAGCTGTGCTGTCCTCGCAAGCCGTGCTGTACTCGCAAGCCGTGCTGTCCTCGCAAGCCGTGCTGTCGTCGCAAGCCGTGCTGTCCTCGCAAGCCGTGCTGTCCTTGCAAGCCGTGCTGTCCTCACAAACTTTGCTGTCCACTCAAGTTGAACTGTCCTCTCAAGTTGAGCTGTCCAGTCAAGTTGAGCTGTCCTCTCAAGTAGAGCTGTCCTATCAAGTTGCGCTGTCCTCTCTAGCTGAGCTGTCCTCTCAAGTTCAGCTGTTCTCTCAAGTTGAACTATCCTCTCAAGTTGAGCTGTCCTCTCAAGTTGAGCTGTCCTCGCAAGCTGTGCTGTCCTCGCAAGCCGTGCTGTCCTCGCAAGCCGTGCTGTCCTCGCAATCCTTGCTGTCCTCGCAAGCTGTGCTGTCCTCGCAAGCTGTGCTGTCCTCGCAAGATGTGCTGTCCTCGCAAGCTGTGCAGTCCTCGCAAGCTGTGCTGTCCTCGCAAGCTGTGCTGTCCTCGCAAGCTGTGCTGTCCTCGCAAGCTGTGCTGTCCTCGCAAGCTGTGCTGTCCTCGCAAGCTGTCCTGTCCTTGGAAGCTGTGCTGTCCTCGCAACCCGTGCTGTCCTCGCAACCTGTGCTGTCCTCGCAAGCCGTGCTGTCCTCGCAAGCCGTGTTGTCCTCGCAAGCTGTGCTGTCCTCGCGAGCTGTGCTGTCCTCGGAAGCTGTGCTGTCCTCGCAAGCCTTGCTGTCCCCGCAGGCCGTGCTGTCCCCGCAAGCCGTGCCGTCCTCTCAAGCCGTTCTGTCCTTGCAAGCCGTGCTGTCCTCGCAAGCTTTGCTGTCCTCGCAAGCTGTGCTGTCCACCCAAGTTGTGCTGTCATCTCAAGTTGTGCTGTCATCTCGATTTGTGCTGTCCTCTAAAGTTGAGCTGTCCTCTCAAGTTGAACTGTCCTCTCAAGTTGAGCTGTCCTCTCAAGTTGAGCTGTTCTGTCAAGTTGAGCTGTCCTCTCAAGTTGAGCTGTCCTCTCAAGTTGAGCGGTCCTCTCAAGTTGAGCTGTCCTCTCAAGTTGAAATCTCCTCTCATGTTGAGCTCTCCTCTCAAGTTGAGCTCTCCTCTCAAGTTGAGGTGTACTCTCAAGTTGAGCTGTCCTCTCAAGTTGAGCTGTCCTCTCAAGTTGAGCTGTCCTCGCAAGCTGTGCTGTCCTCGCAAGCTGTGCTGTCCTCGCAAGTTGTGCTGTCCTCGCAAGCTGTGCTGTCCTCACAAGCTGTGCTGTCCTCGCAAGCTGTGCTGTCCTCGCAAGCTGCGCTGTCCTTGCAAGCCGTGCTGTCCTCGCAGGCCGTGCTGTCCTCGCAAGCCTTGCTGTCCTCGCAAGCTGTGCTGTCCTCGCTAGCTGTGCTGTCCTCGCAAGCTGTGGTGTCCTCGCAAGCTGCGCTGTCCTCGCAAGTTGTGCTGTCCTCGCAAGCTGTGCTGTCCTCGCAAGCTGTGCTGTCCTCACAAGCTGTGCTGTTTCTGCAAGCCGTGCTGTCCTCGCAGGCCATGTTGTCCTCGCAAGCCTTGCTGTCCTCGCAAGCTGTGCTGTCCTCGCTAGCTGTGCTGTCCTCGCAAGCTGTGCTGTCCTCGCAAGCTGTGCTGTCCTCGCAAGCTGTGCTGTCCTCGCAAGCTGTGCTGTTCTCGCAAGCGGTTCTGTGCTCGCAAGCCGTGCTGTCCTCGCAAGCTGTGCTGTCCTCGCAAGCTGTGCTGTCCTCGCAAGCTGTGCTGTCCTCGCAAGCCGTGCTGTCCTCGCAAGCTGTGCTGTACTCGGAAGCTGTGCTGTCCTCGCAAGCCGTGCTGCCCTCGCAAGCCGTGCAGTCCTCGCAAGCCGTGCTGTCCTCGCAAACTTTGCTGTCCACTCAAGTTGAACTGTCCTCTCAAGTTGAGCTGTCCTGTCAAGTTGAGCTGTCCTCTCAAGTAGAGCTGTCCTATCAAGTTGCGCTGTCCTCTCTAGCTGAGCTGTCCTCTCAAGTTCAGCTATTCTCTCAAGTTGAACTGTCCTCTCAAGTTGAGCTGTCCTCTCAAGTTGAGCTGTCCTCGCAAGCTGTTCTGTCCTCGCAAGCTGTGCTGTCCTCGCAAGCTGTGCGGTCCTTGCAAGCTGTGCTGTCCTCGCAAGCCGTGCTGTCCTTGCAAGCCGTGCTGTCCTCGCAAGCCGTGCTAGCCTCGTAGGCTTTGCTGTCCTCGAAAGTTGAGCACTCCTCTCAAGTTGGGCTCTCCTCTCAAGTAGAACTGTCCTCACAACTTGAGCTGTCCTCTCAAGTTGAGCTGTCCTCGCAAGCTGTGCTGTCCTCGCAAGCCGTGCTGTCCTCGCAAGCCGTGCTGTCCTCGCAAGCCTTGCTGTCCTCGCAAGCTGTGCTGTCCTCGCTAGCTGTGCTGTCCTCGCAAGCTCTGCTGTCCTCGCAAGCTGTGCTGTCCACGCAAGCTGTGCTGTCCTCGCAAGCTGTGCTGTCCTCGCAAGCTGTGCTGTCCTCGCAAGCTGTGCTGTCCTCGCAAGCTGTGCTGTCCTCGCAAGCTGTGCAGTCCTCGCAAGCTGTGCTGTCTTCGCTAGCTGTGCTGTCCTTGCAAGCTGTGCTGTCCTCGCAAGCTGTGCTGTCCTCGGAAGCTGTGTTGTCCTCAGAAGCTGTGCTGTCCTCAGAAGCTGTCCTTTCCTCGGAAGCTGTGCTGTCCTCGCAACCCGTGCTGTCCTCGAAACCTGTGCTGTCTTCGCAAGCCGTGCTGTCCTCGCAAGCCGTGCTGTCCCCGCAAGCCGTGATGTCCCCGCAAGCCGTGCTGTCCTCGCAAGCCGTTCTGACCTTGCAAGACATGCTGTCCTCGCAAGCTTTGCTGTCCTCACAAGCTGTTCTGTTCACCCAAGTTGTGCTGTCACCTCAAGTTGGGCTGTCATCTCGAGTTGTGCTGTCCTCTAAAGTTGAGCTGTCCTCTCAAGTTGAACTGTCCTCTCAAGTTGAGCTGTCCTCTCAAGTTGAATGTTCTGTCAAGTTGAGCTGTCCTCTCAAGTTGAGCTCTCCTCTCAAGTTGAGCTGTCCTCTCAAGTTGAGCTGTCCTCTCAAGTTGAGCTCTCCTCTCATGTTGAGTTCTCCTCTCATGTTGAGCTCTCCTCTCAAGTTGAGCTCTCCTCTCAAGTTGAGATGTACTCTCAAGTTGATCTGTCCTCTCAAGTTGAGCTGTCCTCTCAAGTTGAGCTGTCCTCGCAAGCTGTGCTGTCCTCGCAAGCTGTGCTGTCCTCGCAAGTTGTGCAGTCCTCGCAAGCTGTACTGTCCTCGCAAGCTGTGCTGTCCCCGCAAGCTGTGCTGTCCTCGCAAGCTGTGCTGTCCTTGCAAGCCATGCTGTCCTCGCAGGCCGTGCTGTCCTCGCAAGCCTTGCTGTCCTCGCAAGCTGTGCTGTCCTCGCTAGCTGTGCTGTCCTCGCAAGCTGTGCTGGCCTCGCAAGCTGTGCTGTCCTCGCAAGTTGTGCTGTCCTCGCAATCTGTGCTGTCCTCACAAGCTGTGCTGTCTCACAAGCTGTGCTATCCTCGCAAGCTGTGCTGTCCCTGCAAGCCGTGCTGTCCTCGCAGGCCATGCTGTCCTCGCAGGCCGTGCTGTCCTCACAAGCCTTGCTGTCCTCGCAAGCTGTGCTGTCCTCGCTAGCTGTGCTGTCCTCGCAAGCTGTGCTGTCCTCGCAAGCTGTGCTGTCCTCGCAAGCTGTGCTGTCCTCGCAAGCTGCGCTGTCCTCGCAAGCTGTGCTGTCCTCACAAGCTGTGCTGTCCTCGCAAGCTGTGCTGTCCTCGCAAGCTGTGCTGTTCTTGCAAGCCGTGCTGTCCTCGCAAGCCATGCTGTCCTCGCAATTTTAGCGGTCCTCGCAAGCTGTGCTGTCCTCCCAAGCTGTGCTGTCCTCAAAAGTTGTGCTGTCGTCTCAAGTTGAGCTGTCCTCTCAAGTTTAGCTGTCCTCTTAAGTTGAGCTGTTCTCTCTAGTTGAGCTGTCCTCTCTTGTTGAGCTGACCTCTCAAGTTGAGCTTTCCTCTCAAATTGAGCTCTCCTCTCAAGTTGAGCTCTCCTCTCAAGTTGAGCTCTCCTCTCAAGTTGAGCGGTCATCTCAAGGTGAGCTGTCCTCTCAAGTTGAGCCGTCCTCGCAAGCTGTGCTGTCCTCGCCAGCTGTGCTGTCCTCGCAAGCTGTGCTGTCCTCGCAAGTTGTGCTGTCCTCGCAAGTTGTGCTGTCCTCGCAAGCTGTGCTGTCCTCGCAAGCTGTGCTGTCCCTGCAAGCCGTGCTGTCCTCGCAGGCCATGTTGTCTTCGCAATCCTTGCTGTCCTCGCAAGCTGTGCTGTCCTTGCAAAACGTGCTGTCCTCGCAGGCCGTGCTGTCCTCGCAAGCCTTGCTGTCCTCGCAAGCTGTGCTGTCCTCCCTAGCTGTGCTGTCCTCGCAAGCTGTGCTGTCCTCGCAAGCTGTGCTGTCCTCGCAAGTTGTGCTGTCCTCGCAAACTGTGCTGTCCTCGCAAGCTGTGCTGTCCTCGCAAGCTATGCTGTCCTCGCAAGCTGTGCTGTCCCTGCAAGCCGTGCTGTCCTCGCAGGCCATGTTGTCTTCGCAATCCTTGCTGTCCTCGCAAGCTGTGCTGTCCTCGCTAGCTGTGCTGTCCTCGCAAGCTGTGCTGTCCTCGCAAGCTGTGCTGTCCCTGCAAGCCGTGCTGTCCTCGCAGGCCGTGCTGTCCTCGCAGGCCGTGCTGTCCTCGAAAGCCTTGCTGTCCTCGCAAGCTGTGCTGTCCTCGCTAGCTGTGCTGTCCTCGCAAGCTGTGCTGTCCTCGCAAGCTGTGCTGTCCTTGCAAGCTGTGCTGTCCTCGCAAGTTGTGCTGTCCTCGCAAGCTGTGCTGTCCTCGCAAGCTGTGCTGTCCTCGCAAGCTGTGCTGTCCTCGCAAGCTGTGCTGTCCTCGCAAGCTGTGCTGTCCTCGCAAGCTGTGCAGTCCTCGCAAGCTGTGCTGTCTTCGCTAGCTGTGCTGTCCTCGCAAGCTGTGCTGTCCTCACAAGCTGTGCTGTCCTCGGAAGCTGTGTTGTCCTCGGAAGCTGTGCTGTCCTCTCAACACGTGCTGTCCTCGCAACCTGTGCTGTCCTCGCAACCTGTGCTGTCCTCGCAACCCGTGCTGTCCTCGCAAGGCGTGATGTCCTCGCAAGCCGTGTTTTCCTGGCAAGCCGTGCTGTCCTCGCAAACCGTGCTGTCCTCGCAAGCCGTGCTGTCCTCGCAAGCTGTGCTGCTCTTGCAAGCCGTGCTGTCCTCGCAAGCCATGCTGTCCTCGCAATTTTAGCGGTCCTCGCAAGCTGTGCTGCCCTCCCAAGCTGTGCTGTCCTCGAAAGTTGTGCTGTCGTCTCTAGTTGAGTTGTCCTCTCAAGTTGAGCTGTCCTCTTAAGTTGAGCTGTCCTCTCAAGTTGAGCTGTCCTCTCTAGGTGATCTGTCCTCTCTAGTTGAACTGTCCTCTTTAGTTGAGCTGTCCTCTCTAGTTGAGCTGTCATCTCTAGTTGAGCTGTCCTCTCTAGTTGAGCTGTCCTCTCAAGTTGAACTTTCCTCTCAAATTGAGCTCTCCTCTCAAGTTGAGCTCTCCTCTCAAGTTGAGCTCTCCTCTCAAGTTTAGCGGCATCTCAAGGTGAGCTGTCCTCTCAAGTTGAGCCGTCCTCGCAAGCTGTGCTGTCCTCGCAAGCTGTGCTGTCCTCGCAAGCTGTGCTGTCCTCACAAGTTGTGCTGTCCTCGCAAGCTGTGGTGTCCTCGCAAGCTGTGCTGTCCTCACAAGCTGTGCTGTCCTCGCAAGCTGTGCTGTCCTCGAAGCTGTGCTGTCCTTGCAAGCTGTGCAGTCCTCGCAAGCTGTGCTGTCTTCGCTAGCTGTGCTGTTCTCGCAAGCTGTGCTGTCCTCGCAAGCTGTGCTGTCCTCAGAAGCTGTGTTGTCCTCAGAAGCTGTGCTGTCCTCGGAAGCTGTCCTGTCCTCGGAAGCTGTGCTGTCCTCGCAACCCGTGGTGTCCTCACAAACTGTGCTGTCTTCGCAAGCCATGCTGTCCTCGCAACCCGTGCTGTCCTCGCAAGGCGTGCTGTCCTCGCAAGCCATGCTGTCCTGGCAAGCCGTGCTGTCCTCGCAAGCCATGCTGTCTTCGCAAGCCGTGCTGTCCTCGCAAGCTGTGCTGTTCTTGCAAGCCGTGCTGTCCTCGCAAGCCATGCTGTCCTCGCAATTTTAGCGGTCCTCGCAAGCTGTGCTGTCCTCCCAAGCGGTGCTGTGCTCAAAAGTTGTGCTGTCGTCTCAGGTTGAGCTGTCCTCTCAAGTTTAGCTGTCCTCTTAAGTTGAGCTGTTCTCTCTAGTTGAGCTGTCCTCTCTTGTTGAGCTGACCTCTCAAGTTGAGCTTTCCTCTCAAATTGAGCTCTCCTCTCAAGTTGAGCTCTCCTCTCAAGTTGAGCTCTCCTCTCAAGTTGAGCGGTCATCTCAAGGTGAGCTGTCCTCTCAAGTTGAGCCGTCCTCGCAAGCTGTGCTGTCCTCGCCAGCTGTGCTGTCCTCGCAAGCTGTGCTGTCCTCGCAAGTTGTGCTGTCCTCGCAAGTTGTGCTATCCTCGCAAGCTGTGCTGTCCTCGCAAGCTGTGCTGTCCCTGCAAGCCGTGCTGTCCTCGCAGGCCATGTTGTCTTCGCAATCCTTGCTGTCCTTGCAAGCTGTGCTGTCCTTGCAAGCCGTGCTGTCCTCGCAGGCCGTGCTGTCCTCGCAAGCCTTGCTGTCCTCGCAAGCTGTGCTGTCCTCCCTAGCTGTGCTGTCCTCGCAAGCTGTGCTGTCCTCGCAAGCTGTGCTATCCTCGCAAGCTGTGCTGTCCTCGCAAGCCGTGCTGTCCTCACAAGCTGTGCTGTCCTCGGAAGCTGTGCTGTCCTCGCAACCGGTGCTGTCCTCGCCAGCCATGCTGTCCTCGCAACCCGTGCTGTCCTCGCAAGGCGTGCTGTCCTCGCAAGCCATGCTGTCCTGGCAAGCCGTGCTGTCCTCGCAAGCCATGCTGTCTTCGCAAGCCGTGCTGTCCTCGCAGGCCATGTTGTCTTCGCAATCCTTGCTGTCCTCGCAAGCTGTGCTGTCCTCGCTAGCTGTGCTGTCCTCGCAAGCTGTGCTGTCCTCGCAAGCTGTGCTGTCCCTGCAAGCCGTGCTGTCCTCGCAGGCCGTGCTGTCCTCGCAGGCCGTGCTGTCCTCGAAAGCCTTGCTGTCCTCGCAAGCTGTGCTGTCCTCGCTAGCTGTGCTGTCCTCGCAAGCTGTGCTGTCCTCGCAAGCTGTGCTGTCCTTGCAAGCTGTGCTGTCCTCGCAAGCTGTGCTGTCCTCGCAAGCTGTGCTGTCCTCGCAAGCTGTGCTGTCCTCGCAAGCTGTGCTGTCCTCGCAAGCTGTGCTGTCCTCGCAAGCTGTGCTGTCCTCGCAAGCTGTGCAGTCCTCGCAAGCTGTGCTGTCTTCGCTAGCTGTGCTGTCCTCGCAAGCTGTGCTGTCCTCACAAGCTGTGCTGTCCTCGGAAGCTGTGTTGTCCTCGGAAGCTGTGCTGTCCTCTCAACACGTGCTGTCCTCGCAACCTGTGCTGTCCTCGCAACCTCTGCTGTCCTCGCAACCCGTGCTGTCCTCGCAAGGCGTGCTGTCCTCGCAAGCCATGTTTTCCTGGTAAGCCGTGCTGTCCTCGCAAACCGTGCTGTCCTCGCAAGCCGTGCTGTCCTCGCAAGCTGTGCTGCCCTTGCAAGCCGTGCGGTCCTCGCAAGCCATGCTGTCCTCGCAATTTTAGCGGTCCTCGCAAGCTGTGCTGCCCTCCCGAGCTGTGCTGTCCTCGAAAGTTGTGCTGTCGTCTCTAGTTGAGTTGTCCTCTCAAGTTGAGCTGTCCTCTTAAGTTGAGCTGTCCTCTCAAGTTGAGCTGTCCTCTCTAGGTGATCTGTCCTCTCTAGTTGAACTGTCCTCTTTAGTTGAGCTGTCCTCTCTAGTTGAGCTGTCATCTCTAGTTGAGCTGTCCTCTCTAGTTGAGCTGTCCTCTCAAGTTGAGCTTTCGTCTCAAATTGAGCTCTCCTCTCAAGTTGAGCTCTCCTCTCAAGTTGAGCTCTCCTCTCAAGTTTAGCGGCATCTCAAGGTGAGCTGTCCTCTCAAGTTGAGCCGTCCTCGCAAGCTGTGTTGTCCTCCCAAGCTGCGCTGTCGTCCCAAGCTGTGCTGTCCCCACAAGCTGTGCTGTCTCCACAAACTGTGCTGTCCCCGCAAGCTGTGCTGTCCTCGCAAGCTTTGCTGTCCTCGCAAGGTGTGCTCTCCTCGCAAGCTGTGTTGTCCTTGAAAGCTGTGCTGTCCTCGCAAGCTGTGTTGTCCTTGCAAATTGTGCCGTCCTCGCAAGCTGTGCTGTCCTCGCAAGCTGTGCTGTCCTCGCAAGCTGTGCTGTCCTCGCAAGCTGTGCTGTCCTCGCAAGCTGTGCTGTCCTCACAAGCGGTTCTGTCCTCGCAAGCCGTGCCGTCCTCGCAATCTGTGGTGTCCTCGCAAGCTGTGCTGTCCTCGCAAGCTGTGCTGTCCTCGCAAGCTGTGCTGTCCTCGCAAGCTGTGCTGTCCTCGCAAGCTGTGCTGGCCTTGCAAGCTGTGCTGTCCTCGCAAGCTGTGCTATCCTCGCAAGCTGTGCTGTCCTCGCAAGCCGTGCTGTCCTCACAAGCTGTGCTGTCCTCGGAAGCTGTGCTGTCCTCGCAACCGGTGCTGTCCTCGCCAGCCATGCTGTCCTCGCAAGCCATGCTGTCCTCGCAAACCGTGCTGTCCTCGCAAGCCGTGCTGTCCTCGCAAGCTTTGCTGTCCACTCAAGTTGAGCTGTCCTCTCAGGTTGAGCTGTCCTCTCAAGTTGAGCTGTCCTCTCAAGTAGAGCTGTCCTCTCAAGTTGCGCTGTCCTCTCTAGCTGAGCTGTCCTCTCAAGTTGAGCAGTCCTCTCAAGTTGAGCTGTCCTCGGAAGCTGTTCTGTCCTCGCAAGCTGTGCTGTCCTCGCAAGCTGTGCGGTCCTCGCAAGCTGTGCTGTCCTCGCATGCCGTGCTGTCCTTGCAAGCCGTGCTGTCCTCGCAAGCCATGCTAGCCTCGTAGGCTTTGCTGTCCTCGAAAGTTGAGCAGTCCTCTCAAGTTGTGCTCTCCTCTCAAGTTGAACTGTAATCGCAAGTTGAGCTGTCCCCTCAAGGTGAGCTGTCCTCGCAAGCTGTGCTGTCCTCGCAAGCCGTGCTGTCCTCGCAAGCCGTGCTGTCCTCGCAAGCCTTGCTGTCCTCGCAAGCTGTGCTGTCCTCGCTAGCTGTGCTGTCCTCGCAAGCTGTGCTGTCCTCGCAAGCTGTGCTGTCCTCGCAAGCTGTACTGTCCTCGCAAGCTGTGCTGTCCTCGCAAGCTGTGCTGTCCTCGCAAGCTGTGCTGTCCTCGCAAGCTGTCCTGTCCTCGGAAGCTGTGCTGTCCTCGCAACCCGTTCTGTCCTCGCAACCTGTGCTGTCCTCGCAACCCGTGCTGTCCTCGCAAGCCGTGTTGTCCTCGCAAGCTGTGCTGTACTCGCAAGCTGTCCTGACCTCGGAAGCTGTGCTGTCCTCGCAAGCCGTGCTGTCCCCGCAGGCCGTGCTGTCCCCGCAAGCCGTGCTGTCCTCGCAAGCCATTCTGTCCTTGCAAGCCGTGCTGTCCTCGCAAGCTTTGCTGTCCTCGCAAGCTGTGCTGTCCACCCAAGTTGTGCTGTCATCTCAAGTTGTGCTGTCATCTCGAGTTGTGCTGTCCTCTAAAATTGAGCTGTCCTCTAAAGTTGAACTGTCCTCTCAAGTTGAGCTGTCCTCTCAAGTTGAGCTGTTCTGTCAAGTTGAGCTGTCCTCTCAAGTTGAGCTGTCCTCTCAAGTTGAGCTGTCCTCTCAAGTTGAGCTGTCCTCTCAAGTTGAAATCTCCTCTAATGTTGAGCTCTCCTCTCAAGTTGAGCTCTCCTCTCAAGTTGAGGTGTACTCTCAAGTTGAGCTGTCCTCTCAAGTTGAACTGTCCTCTCAAGTTGAGCTGTCCTCGCAAGCTGTGCTGTCCTCGCAAGCTGTGCTGTCCTCGCAAGTTGTGCTGTCCTCGGAAGCTGTGTTGTCCTCGGAAGGTGTGCTGTCCTCTCAACACGTGCTGTCCTCGCAACCTGTGCTGTCCTCGCAATCTGTGCTGTCCTCGCAACCCGTGCTGTCCTCGCAAGGCGTGCTGTCCTCGCAAGCCATGTTTTCCTGGTAAGCCGTGCTGTCCTCGCAAACCGTGCTGTCCTCGCAAGCCGTGCTGTCCTCGCAAGCTGTGCTGCCCTTGCAAGCCGTGCGGTCCTCGCAAGCCATGCTGTCCTCGCAATTTTAGCGGTCCTCGCAAGCTGTGCTGCCCTCCCAAGCTGTGCTGTCCTCGAAAGTTGTGCTGTCGTCTCTAGTTGAGTTGTCCTCTCAAGTTGAGCTGTCCTCTTAAGTTGAGCTGTCCTCTCAAGTTGAGCTGTCCTCTCTAGGTGATCTGTCCTCTCTAGTTGAACTGTCCTCTTTAGTTGAGCTGTCCTCTCTAGTTGAGCTGTCATCTCTAGTTGAGCTGTCCTCTCTAGTTGAGCTGTCCTCTCAAGTTGAGCTTTCCTCTCAAATTGAGCTCTCCTCTCAAGTTGAGCTCTCCTCTCAAGTTGAGCTCTCCTCTCAAGTTTAGCGGCATCTCAAGGTGAGCTGTCCTCTCAAGTTGAGCCGTCCTCGCAAGCTGTGCTGTCCTCCCAAGCTGCGCTGTCGTCCCAAGCTGTGCTGTCCCCACAAGCTGTGCTGTCTCCACAAACTGTGCTGTCCCCGCAAGCTGTGCTGTCCTCGCAAGCTTTGCTGTCCTCGCAAGGTGTGCTCTCCTCGCAAGCTGTGTTGTCCTTGAAAGCTGTGCTGTCCTCGCAAGCTGTGTTGTCCTTGCAAATTGTGCCGTCCTCGCAAGCTGTGCTGTCCTCGCAAGCTGTGCTGTCCTCGCAAGCTGTGCTGTCCTCGCAAGCTGTGCTGTCCTCGCAAGCTGTGCTGTCCTCACAAGCGGTTCTGTCCTCGCAAGCCGTGCCGTCCTCGCAATCTGTGGTGTCCTCGCAAGCTGTGCTGTCCTCGCAAGCTGTGCTGTCCTCGCAAGCTGTGCTGTCCTCGCAAGCTGTGCTGTCCTCGCAAGCTGTGCTGGCCTTGCAAGCTGTGCTGTCCTCGCAAGCTGTGCTATCCTCGCAAGCTGTGCTGTCCTCGCAAGCCGTGCTGTCCTCACAAGCTGTGCTGTCCTCGGAAGCTGTGCTGTCCTCGCAACCGGTGCTGTCCTCGCCAGCCATGCTGTCCTCGCAAGCCGTGCTGTCCTCGCAAACCGTGCTGTCCTCGCAAGCCGTGCTGTCCTCGCAAGCTTTGCTGTCCACTCAAGTTGAGCTGTCCTCTCAAGTTGAGCTGTCCTCTCAAGTTGAGCTGTCCTCTCAAGTAGAGCTGTCCTCTCAAGTTGCGCTGTCCTCTCTAGCTGAGCTGTCCTCTCAAGTTGAGCAGTCCTCTCAAGTTGAGCTGTCCTCGGAAGCTGTTCTGTCCTCGCAAGCTGTGCTGTCCTCGCAAGCTGTGCGGTCCTCGCAAGCTGTGCTGTCCTCGCATGCCGTGCTGTCCTTGCAAGCCGTGCTGTCCTCGCAAGCCATGCTAGCCTCGTAGGCTTTGCTGTCCTCGAAAGTTGAGCAGTCCTCTCAAGTTGTGCTCTCCTCTCAAGTTGAACTGTCCTCGCAAGTTGAGCTGTCCCCTCAAGGTGAGCTGTCCTCGCAAGCTGTGCTGTCCTCGCAAGCCGTGCTGTCCTCGCAAGCCGTGCTGTCCTCGCAAGCCTTGCTGTCCTCGCAAGCTGTGCTGTCCTCGCTAGCTGTGCTGTCCTCGCAAGCTGTGCTGTCCTTGCAAGCTGTGCTGTCCTCGCAAGCTGTACTGTCCTCGCAAGCTGTGCTGTCCTCGCAAGCTGTGCTGTCCTCGCAAGCTGTGCTGTCCTCGCAAGCTGTCCTGTCCTCGGAAGCTGTGCTGTCCTCGCAACCCGTTCTGTCCTCGCAACCTGTGCTGTCCTCGCAACCCGTGCTGTCCTCGCAAGCCGCGTTGTCCTCGCAAGCTGTGCTGTACTCGCAAGCTGTCCTGACCTCGGAAGCTGTGCTGTCCTCGCAAGCCGTGCTGTCCCCGCAGGCCGTGCTGTCCCCGCAAGCCGTGCTGTCCTCGCAAGCCATTCTGTCCTTGCAAGCCGTGCTGTCCTCGCAAGCTTTGCTGTCCTCGCAAGCTGTGCCGTCCACCCAAGTTGTGCTGTCATCTCAAGTTGTGCTGTCATCTCGAGTTGTGCTGTCCTCTAAAATTGAGCTGTCCTCTAAAGTTGAACTGTCCTCTCAAGTTGAGCTGTCCTCTCAAGTTGAGCTGTTCTGTCAAGTTGAGCTGTCCTCTCAAGTTGAGCTGTCCTCTCAAGTTGAGCTGTCCTCTCAAGTTGAGCTGTCCTCTCAAGTTGAAATCTCCTCTAATGTTGAGCTCTCCTCTCAAGTTGAGCTCTCCTCTCAAGTTGAGGTGTACTCTCAAGTTGAGCTGTCCTCTCAAGTTGAACTGTCCTCTCAAGTTGAGCTGTCCTCGCAAGCTGTGCTGTCCTCGCAAGCTGTGCTGTCCTCGCAAGTTGTGCTGTCCTCGCAAGCTGTTCTGTCCTCGCAAGCTGTGCTGTCCTCGCAAGCTGTGCTGTCCTTGCAAGCTGTGCTGTCCTTGCAAGCCGTGCTGTCCTCGCAGGCCGTGCTGTCCTCGCAAGCCTTGCTGTCCTCGGAAGCTGTGCTGTCCTCGCTAGCTGTGCTGTCCTCGCAAGCTGTGCTGTCCTCGCAAGCTGTGCTGTCCTCGCAAGCTGTGCTGTCCTCGCAAGCTGTGCTGTCCTCGCAAGCTGTGCTGTCCTCGCAAGCTGTGCTGTCCTCGCAAGCTGTGCTGTCCTCGCAAGCTGTGCTGTCCTCGCAAGCTGTGCTGTCCTCGCAAGCTGTGCTGTTCTCGCAAGCTGTGCAGTCCTCGCAAGCTGTGCTGTCTTCGCTAGCTGTGCTGTCCTCGCAAGCTGTGCAGTCCTCGCAAGCTGAGCTGTCCTCGGAAGCTGTGTTGTCCTCGGAAGCTGTGCTGTCCTCGGAAGCTGTCCTGTCCTCGGATGCTGTGCTGTCCTCGCAACCCGTGCTGTCCTCGCAACCTGTGCTGTCCTCGCAAGCCGTGCTGTCCTCGCACCCGTGGTGTCCTCGCAAGGCGTGCTGTCCTCGCAAGCCTGCTGTCCTGGCAAGCCGTGCTGTCCTCGCAAACCGTGCTGTCCTCGCAAGCCGTGCTGTCCTCGCAAGCTGTGCTGTTCTTGCAAGCCATGCTGTCCTCGCAAGCCGTGCTGTCCTCGCAATTTTAGCGGTCCTCGCAAGCTGTGCTGTCCTCCCAAGCTGTGCTGTCCTCGAAAGTTGTGCTGTCGTCTCAAGTTGAGCTGTCCTCTCAAGTTGAGCTGTCCTCTTAAGTTGAGCTGTCCTCTCAAGTTGAGCTGTCCTCTCTAGTTGATCTGTCCTCTCTAGTTGAACTGTCCTCTTTAGTTGAGCTGTCCTCTCTAGTTGAGCTGTCCTCTCTAGTTGAGCTGTCCTCTCTAGTTGAGCTGTCCTCTCAAGTTGAGCTGTCCTCTCAAATTGAGCTCTCCTCTCAAGTTGAGCTTTCCTCTCAAGTCTAGCTCTCCTCTCAAGTTGAGCGGTCATCTCAAGGTGAGCTGTCCTCTCAAGTTGAGCCGTCCTCGCAAGCTGTGCTGTCCTCGCAAGCTGTGCTGTCCTCGCAAGCTGTGCTGTCCTCGCAAGCTGTGCTGTCCTCGCAAGCTGTGGTGTCCTCGCAAGCTGTGCTGTCCTCGCAAGCTTTGCTGTCCTCCCAAGTTGTGCTGTCATCCCAAGCTGTGCTGTCCCCACAAGCTGTGCTGTCTCCACAAACTGTGCTGTCCCCGCAAGCTGTGCTGTCCTCACAAGCTTTGCTGTCCTCGCAAGGTGTGCCCTCCTCGCAAGCTGTGTTGTCCTTGTAAGGTGTGCTGTCCTCGCAAGCTGTGTTGTCCTTTCAAATTGTGCCGTCCTCGCAAGCTGTGCTGTCCTCGCAAGCTGTGCTGTCCTCGCTAGCTGTGCTGTCCTCGCAAGCTGTGCTGTCCTCGCAAGCTGTGCTGTCCTCGCAAGCTGTGCTGTCCTCGCAAGCTGTGCTGTCCTCGCAAGCTGTGCTGTCCTCGCAAGCTGTGCTGTCCTCGCAAGCTGTGCTGTCCTCGCAAGCTGTGCAGTCCTCGCAAGCTGTGCTATCCTCGCAAGCTGTGCTGTCCTCGCAAGCCGTGCTGTCCTCGCAAGCTGTGCTGTCCTCGGAAGCTGTGCTGTCCTCGCAACCTGTGCTGTCCTCGCCAGCCGTGCTGTCCTCGTAAGCCGTGCTGTTCTCGCAAGCTGTGCTGTCCTCGCAAGCCGTGCTGTCCTCGCAAGCTTTGCTGTCCACTCAAGTTGAGCTGTCCTCTCAAGTTGAGCTGTCCTCTCAAGTTGAGCTGTCCACTCAAGTAGAGCTGTCCTCTCAAGTTGCACTGTCCTCTCTAGCTGAGCTGTCCTCTCAAGTTGAGCTGTTCTCTCAAGTTGAACTGTCCTCTCAAGTTGAGCTGTCCTCTCAAGTTGAGCTGTCCTCACAAGCTGTTCTGTCCTCGCAAGCTGTGCTGTCCTCGGAAGCTGTGCGGTCCTCACAAGCTGTGCTGTCCTCACAAGTCGTGCTGTCCTTGCAAGCCGTGCTGTCCTCGCAAGCCGTGCTAGCCTCGTAGGCTTTGCTGTCCTCTCAAGTTGAGCAGTCCTCTCAAGTTGTGCTCTCCTCTCAAGTTGAACTGTCCTCGCAAGTTGAGCTGTCCTCTCAAGTTGAGCTGTCCTCGCAAGCTGTGCTGTCCTCGCAAGCTGTGTTGTCCTCGCAAGCTGTGCTGTCCTCGCAACCTGTGCTGTCCTCGCAAGCTGTGCTGTCCTCGCAAGCTGTGCTGTCCTCGCAACCTGTGCTGTCCTCTCCAGCCGTGCTGTCTTCGCAAACCGTGCTGTCTTCGCAAGCTGTGCTGTCCTCACAAGCCGTGCTGTCCTCGCAAGCTTTGCTGTCCTCTCAAGTTGGCTGTCATCTCAAGTTGAGCTGTCCTCTCAAGTTGAGCTGTCCTTTCAAGTTGAGCTGTCCTCTCAAGTAGAGCTGTCCTCTTAAGTTGCGCTGTCCTCTCTAGCTGAGCTGTCCTCTCAAGGTGAGGTGTCCTCTCAAGTTGAGCTGTCCTCGCAAGCTGTGCTGTCCTCGCAAACTTGGCTGTCCTCGCAAGCTGTGCTGTCCTCGCAAGCTGTGCTGTCCTCGAAAGATGTGCGGTCCTTGCAAGCTGTGCTCTCCTCGCAAGCCGTGCTGTCCTCACAAGCCGTGCTGTCCTCGCAAGCTGTGCTGTCCTCGCAAGCCGTGCTGTCCTCACAAGCCGTGCTGTCCTCGCAAGCTGTGCTGTCCTTGCAGGCTGTGCTGTCCTCGCAAGTTGAGCTGTCCTTGCAAGTTGAGCTGTCCTCTCAAGTTGAGCTGTCCTCTCAAATTGAGCTGTCCTCTCTAGTTGATCTGTCCTCTCAAGTTGAGCTGTCCTCGCAAGCTGTTCTGTCCTCGCAAGCTGTGCTGTCCTCGCAAGCTGTGCTGTCCTCGCAAGCTGTGCTGTCTTCGCAAGCTGTGCTGTCCTTGCAAGCCGTGCTGTCCTCGCAAGCCATGCTGTCCTCGCAAGCTTTGCTGTCCTCTCAAGTTGAGCAGTCGTCTCAAGTTGTGCTCTCCTCTCAAGTTGAACTGTCATCTCAAGTTGAGCTGTCCTCTCAAGTTGAGCTGTCCTCGCAAGCTGTGCTGTCCTCGCAAGCTGTGCTGTCCTCGCAAGCTGTGCTGTCCTCGCAAGCTGTGCTGCCCTCGCAAGCTGTTCTGTCCTCGCAAGCTGTGCTGTCCCCGCAAGCTGTGCTGTCCCCGCAAGCTGTGCTGTCCCCGCAAGCTGTGCTGTCCGCGCAAGCTGTGCTGTCTCCACAAGTTGTGCTGTCCCCGCAAGCTCTGCTGTCCCCGCGAGCTGTGCCGTCCTCGCAAGCTGTGCCGTCCTCGCAAGCTGTGCTGTCCTCGCAAGCTGTGCTGTCCTCGCAAGCTGTGCTGTCCTCACAAGCCGTGCTGTCCTCGCAAGCCGTGCTGTCCTTGCAAGCGGTGCTGTCCTCGCAAGCTGTGCTGTCCTCGCAAGCCGTGCTGTACTCGAAAGCCGTGCTGTCGTCGCAAGCCGTGCTGTACTCGAAAGCCGTGCTGTCGTCGCAAGCCGTGCTGTCCTCGCAAGCTGTGCTGTCCTCGCAAGCCGTGCTTGCAGTGATTTCAAGGTGTGCAGCATTCGCAATCTGTGCAGCTTTCACAAGGTATGCTGCCTTAGCAAAGTGTGCTACGTTCACAATGTGTGCTGCCTTTGCAATGTTTGCAGCCTTCACAAGTGATTCTGTCTTCGCAATGTGGTTCAAATTGCTCTGAGCACTATGGGACTTATTATCTGAGGTCATCAGTCACCTAGAACTTCGAACTACTGAAACCTAACCAACCTAAGGACATCACACACATCCGTGCCCGAGGCAGGATTCGAACCAGCGACCATAGGAGTTGCGCAGGTCCTGACTGAAGCGCCTAGAACCTGTCGGCCACCGCGGCCGGCTTCTTCACAATGTGTGCTGCCTTCATACTGTATGCTGCATTTATACAGTGTACTGGCTTCACAAGGTGTTCTGCCTTCACAAGTTGGCCCTCCTTCACAATATGTACTGCCTTTGCAGTGTCTTATTCCTTCACATGGTCTTCTTCCTTTGCATGCTGTGCTACCTTCGCAAGGTTTGCTACTTTCGAAAGGTTGACTGCCTTCACCGGATATGCAGCTTCCGCAAGGTAACCTTGCAAAGGCAGCACATATTGTGAAGGCAACACACCTAGCTAATGCAGCATTTCTTGTGAAGCAGCACTCCTTGAGAAGCCAGCACATCTTGTGAAGGTAGCACATCTTCTGATAGTAGAGGCAGAAAACCTAGCGTAGGCTGCACACCTTGCGAAGGCTACACACTGTGTCAAGGCAGAACAGCTTGCAAAGGCAGCACACCTCACGAAAGTAGCACACCTTGCGAAGACAGGACAGAATGCAATGGCAGAAAATCTTGCAAAGGAGAACACCTTGCAAAGAACAACTGCCTTGCAAAGGCAGCACACCTTGTGGAGGCTGCACACATTGCAAATGCAGGACACCTTGCAAAGACAGCACATTTCCTAAATACAGCTCTCCTCCAAAGGACAGCACATATCCCAAAGGCAGCACACCTTCTGGAGACAGTTTACTTTCGTGCATATTGTCCACAAACTGAGGAAAGAAATATAGGATGTGAAGTTACCTTCCCATTCCTGCATATTTTTGCGGGAACGGTCGCAGCATTCGGCATCTGGCAGTAGGTGTGCAGGGTTGAGGTTCCGTCATGACTTCTGGTGTGGTGGGCGCCCTGTCGCTCCACATCAGCTGTGCACGCGAGTGCAGCGTGCTCAGTGCAGCTGCTGCGCCACACTTCTGTGTGCAGCACGTTGGTCTCTGTTCCACAGGTGTAGCCTGTACGAGCGACCTTCCAAGCAGTTAATAATTAATGTAAACCCAGCCATGTCGCTGTTTTATGCTCTACGTGTTAATTTAATGGTACTCTTGTCTTACGTTTTATAATTCAATAGAAGAGTTCCGATTAGGAGATTGACCTCTTGGACGTAGAACGCCTTTCATATCTTCTGCCAAAATGATATTACCTTACTTAAATCTGAAGAGAGGGACTATTTTGTAATTAAAGGAACTCTGCTCGTTTACGTCGTTTACTGCTATCAGGTGGAACATATATATTAAATAGCCAGGTGTTGTAAACAGTACAAGCTACAACTGTATTACATATGAGTTTTCAACGTGATCCACTATTATGCCCTCTTTCGCGAGTATCACGGTCTCTAATTCATCTCCAGTTCCAGCATTAATTACAGCGCTTTATCCCAATACATCGTGTAGTGCAGTATCCTTTACTTCTGTAACTAGAATAATATCAATGTTTGGCTCATACATAAAGTCTTTCAAGGTACTTGCTTTTAGGGAGCTCCCTATGCTCTTTATGGATTCATAATGTATCACATTTCATAAATTCAACTCTTTCATCGCATGCAGTCAGTATGAAAGCTATGGATAAGTGTCACATACGTATCTACCTCTGTCGCTTGGTTTGGATGAGGTAACCATTCCCGTCCCCCCTTGCAATCTTAGTAAGCATGCAGCGAAAATCGTGCACAGACACACATGTGAAACTCTTAAATTGACCGAATCAGTTCGATAGCTGTGATTCAGGGCCTAGTGTAATGCCACCATGTGTTTGAAACCTCCGCAAAGAATTCTGTTGCATGGTTCATACTGATGTCTCGATATCGCCATCGTGTAACTTACAGCAAGTATTTTATTCTTGTCGCTCACCTACATTAAGGAAAATGGGAAACATTTACCACCTTCCGATATTGTTGTCATTGTTAGTAAGTAGAATGAAAGTAGTCTCTGGTCAGGAGAAACTAAAAGCGATTATTTGTTTCCACAGACAGAGCTTAACAATTCGTATCAGTACACTGTCCCATCCAAGGGGCAGATTCGTTAGTCTGTCGTATGCATATAACGAGATAACATAAAGACTTTACGTCACAGCTACTCAGTTCATGGGGCTAGGGAACCTACACACATCGACATCATTCACTTCTTGTTTGCTGAGATAGTATAAATTTCCTAAGTAAAATGACATTGCAAGTTGTTGTTGTAGTGAACATCTTCTAAATGCTTAATGCAAAGACACTATTTACACACGGTCATCCTGACTGACGATGCGAGGAAGTAAATTGACTGGCTCGGTTAAGAGGTGTATATAATTTTGATTCGCTTCACAATAGATTCACGTAGAATGGTCAATTTTGAAAGTTTCGGCGAACAATACAGTTAAGACTTTGATTACGATACATGCATCACATTCTTGTAAAGCTATTGTATTAAACGTGTGCTACTTTCGATATTAATCGCAATTGCAGAAAGCAGCAATGAATATGTCTCGTCTCGTTTCTGGGACCATTTCCCGTACTGTGCGACCCACAGAGCTTTATCGCTGCATCAGCGGTCGATTGTTGCTGTTGCCGCCACGGAATGATGGCAGTTAAATTCAAATTTCCTCCAAGTATAAGGGATTCTACGATATAAATGAAAATGGAAAGAAGTAACGAAAGCGGCAACTAGCAGTCAAACTCAACGTTCCTGGTGGTTTAATGCTATGACAATTTTAAACAATAAACTACGCAGTGGAACTGAGAGCTATCACAGGAATCTGCAATATACCCTCGATGGACAAACTGATTAAAGTTTTCGTCCTTGCCACTTCTCATTTTACAGACAACTGATTCTGACTACTTCTTATGAACTGCACTTAACTGAGGCCGTAACTCATGTCGAAGTTGTCTGTTTGTATTACTACTATCGCATCTTTCTTAGGTAAAGAACGAGCAAAATAGCAGTTTTGCGTTTAGCATGCAATCATCCAGGATACAATTTCTACAGTCAGAGCATTTTCTGTTGCGGCATAGGAATGATTATGTGATTACTTCTATATGGAATTCATCTGTAACTTTATGAACTCAATATTTAGAAAGAGGGCCAACCGAATTACATACTGCACACTGTGAATAATTGCTGCAATTTTGGTGGCAACAACAACAAACAACCAGTCAGTGCCGAGATTTGGCTGTAGAATAGTGGCAACACAGAGCTACCGTTGCAGCCGAGTGGTTCATGAAGCCTTGGCCGTGACCACAGCGGCTGAGGCGCGTCTACAGCCGTAGCAACCGCACAGCAGCCCACACTGAGGTGTGACGTCACACGGCACCCCTGTCTCGGTTGACCACCCACGACGTGTTTCGCTACATTTGATCAATTCACTATTTGCTCATACCTGAAACGTTAGTAAGTTTTTTTTTGTGATCGGTATAAACAAATGAAACGTGTTGTATAATACTCCCCTACGAGGGGCATTACTATTAACAATTTTACATTCAATTTTTATCAATAGCTTATTTGCTAGTTACCCCATTTCCTCTTTCTACGCTCAGTTAGCGTCAAGCAAATCACGCGTACCTTCGAAACTTGGACCTTTTTACCAGGTACATCTCTAGAAGTATTAGGTGCATAACATGTCTTTGTAATTTACACGCAGAACTTAATTTTCTACGAAAAAGACAGACGTCAATCCTTATCTCTGTTTAAGATACGCGTCGGAATCTCTCCCTACTTGAAGCGGCGAACGTATGTCCGAAACTCCGCCCATAGCTCATCCCCGCATATACTGCCGATTGCAACGTGCGCGCCCAGTAGTCACTGATCAGTTACGCCATTGTAATCTGTCCAGAGTGAGCTGTTTCGCCGTCCACAGATTATTACAGAACGTGCACGGCCTTTATATCCAGTTTATGTATTTTAGACTTTCCGTTTCAAGGTTTGCCAAATGACAGTCGCTCCCAGTCCGTGTTTCACGACCGCTTTCTTTGCAGTCTGCCGCCGATTGTGAACTTAGCTCCTTTTCCAGTCACATAACGTTTCTTCCAACGTTTATTCTAATGACTGATGCCTCTTGTTACTCCATGCCATGAATGGTTATCTGCATTCCGAAGAGCTAAATGAAAATTAATGCAACGTAGACTATTATTTTAAACTGATGGAAGTAACAGTTCTTAGCGAGTAGCCTCGAACCCGATATTCAGTTCAGAGTTTACCTCGGACGAGAAAAAACGTTCTGTGTAGTGTTGAAAGTTGTGACGAAAAAAGGAATCTATTTATTTCCATTCTCTACAAAGGCAGTACAAAAAAATCAACTTATCTCATATCTGTAATACAAATTTATTTGAAAGCGCTGGCCATCGCTACGGTCGTACGAAGGCAATCCAAAGTTTATTCCACACCGCCAGACTGCGTTATGCGATACTCTCTGGCGCTGTGTGCTGACGGATTTGAAATCGCAGCCGCCTGTCTCTGTGACGTGGCAGTCTTGTTCGCTCACAGTTATTTCATATTTCGTGTTACCTCCTTTCATGCTAAAAGACCGCAGCCTTCTCTCCACGCACACGAAAACAGATTTCTATTTTTTTTTTTTTCATTTCACGAAAATGCGTGATTCGCGCCGAACCAGCGATACGGAAAGACACCTTCTATTGGCGCCTCGCGTGGCTGAAGACGTTGACTGCGAAAGGAGTTTCGGAGGACGCAGTGCAGCCGTTGGTCGACAGATGGCACTAGGCGACTTGCAGTGTCCGGCAGTGATATAAACAATAAGACGCTAAAAAGAAATAAACAGCGCGGAAAAGAGTAACATGTCTACTGGGCATCTTGTGACACACGGCGATCACGGACCTTGTATATAATAGTGCACACGAAAATTCTGATAGCCTTTTGTTGAGAATTGTAAATATCGAAAGCGGGAGAAATGTTAAGCGTAAAAATAAAATCTTTGCTTCTCTGTGTTTCCGTTTTGTAACAGGAAAGGTAAGTTAATATTTACTTTCATTGCGTGAAACAAAAAGTAAAACATTCCTTAGCAGTTCTACGTATGTCTACCGAGTGTGTTTTTCACAAACCGATCTTCCACCACCGCCTGTGGTTCGTCATTTAAACACTATCATATCGGTTTTCGAAATGCGGTTACCGGTTACGGATTTTTTACTGTATTTTAAAGGTAAAACACACTATCACTACATTCCATCATTTTACCGTTTGTAGCACAATCATTTTATCAGAGAATAAGTAAGTATTGAACTCCTGGGAATGCGGTCAGCGCTCAAGTCGGCTCATCTCTGGCATGAATGACGGTGCACGATGACAAAATCTCGCTTAAACAGCACTGCTTAAAGTTATGCCTTTTTTCACATACGTGGCACATAGGCCTCTGGATGACTTCCAAACGGGTCGACCCCCCATGTTCCGCCACGTCACTCGAATACCAGCACTGGTTACACGAAATCGCCAAATAATGACATTGTATTGACTTTGAACTTTTTTAATTATGCTTGCAGATCTTAGTAACGTAGAAGCCGAATGTATTTTTCTGTTGATTCTCCCTCTTCTGCAGCCCACAGAGCTTTGTCAGTGCCCCAGCCATTGATTGTTGGTGCTAGCCTTCCGCAACGTCGGCAGTTGAACTTTCTAGATACTAATGTCGATTTTATTAAGTAAATGAAAACGGAGGAAAATGAAAATAATTGCAAAACCACCAGTCAAACGTAACGTTTAGCGAAGTTATAGGCGAGCAAAGCCTTAAGCCAAAAATTACGACAATGGGGCACACATAACCGTTATTGCATAAATCCACATTCAGAGTTGGGCCTTCCACGCACAATGTCGCAAAAGTTACCGTTATGTCCAAACGAAATTACGCATCGTATTCTTAGATGAAAAATGCCACTGACTTCCACTAATCACTTGTGGCGTAATGTCTTCATAACACTTCCACCTCACTACAATAACCGGTTGTGAGCTCTATTACACATTCTGTCCGATGTAGAAGCACTTCAATATTTCCGCAATAGTAATTTAGGAGATACTCAAAGCTGTCACCTTTGGTCCTCTTAATTATCACGTCAGTATTCACATATGTTACGTGAGCGTCGACCACCGGTTTGTTCACACGGAGAGATGATGATTTCTTGTCATCAAACAGCACATGTGTAAACCGAATCACAAAACTCGTCGTTCATCCGAACATGAGTTAACTATCGTATTCGCCTCTAGAAAACTGTACTTATTGATAAAAGCGACAGTAATTTCCGTAACCGTTCTCTTTCCATAGCTAAATGTTTCGTCAACTGTTAATTGCATTCTTCTTAGTTCAAGGGTTTTCAGTTCTTCAGCAATACATAAAGTAACAGTTTCAAAGACGAGATATTTATGAAATGCCAGTAAAACAGCACTGCGCCGAAAATTCCGTTACGACTGTGGACGGAGTGTGTCGCAACGACATTCTTCTGACACACACTTCCGGCGTTCTTGGCCGGCTTAGACGTGAGTAAGAAATCGTGGTTCAGATGAATGTCTCCACCGCGTCTTCCTGGACCAGCTGACACCAGCCGTGCTGCCAAACGAGGTGTCGACGTCTGCGACGCTGCTTCCCCCGTGCTTAAAACGTAAACGAGTCTTGAGACTCCTCTGTCATCTGTCGATGCTACGGCAACAGCCGCCATGCGGCTACAAGTTGCTGCTGTACATTCTCCTCTCTGCGGCCTGTCTTTCCACACAAGTGATGGGGCTCGGTTTTACGTGAATATAAGTGACGTAACTATTATTGCGTACAACACCACAGCCAATATTTACAGTTACTAGTAACTGCTTTTTCGCATTACTCATCTTAAATGTATTCACTTTTCGTAATATCTTAACTGTTTTCGTATGTGCTTGTGGTCGTCGGCAAGCAAATGCATCATTACCAGTGCAGAAAACTCATCGCCGTCAAACCGGCATCGGAGACGAATTTGCGTACCTGGAAAGGTAGCTACTTACGAGAGTTTACATGTATTCTGGAACCTACACAGCTTACTCTGTTATTGGCCCCACTAAGAAAATAAAATTAGCACTCGAAAAATTCCGTCTGTTTAGGAACTTAGGGAATGTCAAGGGCGCACTCTTTGTTTGGCTCTAGCTTTAAAACGCCATAAAAACATTTAGTCGTGTATATGTAACCTTTTGCAACTCTGCACCTTACAAATTATTTTTCTCGCCTTACCCGTGTTTCTACTAGCTGACTAGTGAAATGTTTTCCTTATTACAGCATTTTCCATTGCGAAGTGGGGCTGTGGCCCTTTACATATTCCGGCCACATATTAAGAGAGTGTTATGATTGTCCTGATGACAATGATGATGGAAAAGAGAAAGTTGTTATTATTGTGTCTCGTACTATCAAGAGCTTAGTGAGTATCTATGCAGTTTCTTTGCGACAGTACTTTATTATCTAAAGATCAGGGCAGGCGCCTCTTGCTGATACACTATGGTGACGTCATAACATCCACACTCGCGACTCATTCATTGCGAATGGCTCTGCACTGCCACATATGCTAGCTCTGTAATGGAGTGTGGCTGGCCTCACATTCTCCTCACTAAAATAATACAGTGAGTGCTCTGACACATTATGGTTTTTTGAAAAAATTAAATTCTTCGCTATTTCAAAGCGTCTCAATTTTGTTCTACTGTAAGTGTAAAACAGTTTGAAAACGTGGAAATGGCGGATATCTGTTCGACTGTGTTTTACTCTCTGGGCGATAAGCGCAAAAATACTTTTTTAAGGCATTGTCTTCGCCTCGACAAACGAATCTCCTCTCTGTTGACAACATTCTGACATTGTTTCCGTCACGTCTTCCTCCTCGAAATTCTACAGTAGTCTGTTTCACATTTTTGCTGTACGTTAAAAAATACCGCATTTTTTTTTTTTACTACGAAAAACGAGATTATCATTTTTATTTCTTCTTGTGAAGTGTGCTATCCGTCGCGTTTAAATGACCGACATTGCACAGTTGTACCACAGATTGGCACGATTTGTGTATCTACATACTCTTCAGAAATCATTGCCCATTCTAATCAGGAAACGTATTTAAATCTTGCTTCGTAACGATTTGGTTAAATGTATCACATGTGCTTTTACGTAGTCACTGTGTACTGAACTTCAAAGTTATAAATCGCTCGTCACGCATTCCGTCATTTTGCTGTATTTAGCACTTTCTACCATATACGAAGTGTATTGGATGGCTGAGAATTCGACCATTACTGTCGCGTCACGTCTAGAAGAAACAGGGTGGGGGAAAACAATTTGACCGAAAGTGCAGAGCAGGAAGGCAGCAACAAATGAAGGAATTTCGGTATTGCGAGTGTCAGTTGAATATTTCGGGCGCTATGCCAACATGGCAACTGTGGTCACTTTGAAGATTTGCTATGACATACTTATAGCAATAAGTGGCGGCTCCCTTCTTGCTCATTTTCACCTTTTTAAGACATATTGAAACATGAGACATGCACATCTGATTCTCTTCATCTCTAAAAACGTGCAGTGTCCGAAGTCAGCTAAGTGCGATACACGTGTAAGTGGCGCTTTAAATTTATCTTGTTCTCATGGTGGCGGTTGGTTAGTTCACATAGCCTGTGTTTACGTATACATTTTCTGTAAACTACCAGTCATTTGGAGCCAAGACGGTCGTGTGTGGATTTTAATTACGTTCCGGTGCCGCCGAAAATATTCAGTCGCGAAGCCTACTTGCTCAAATTTTTGTGTTTCATGCTGCGTTTCCACGATACACTTTTGGTCAGATTGTTTCTATGCACCCTGTATGACGACGCCGGATGGCAAACTTCGCTGAATCACAACAGCTTAAATTTTTCTTTTCTTACGAACGCTGGGTGACTGCCACCCATATTCTGCCACGTCACTGGAACGCTAGCACGCGACACATAAAATCACGAAACCAGTATCAGATTCGCGTAATTACACTGTACCGATTATGTGCATATTTAAACGTTAATCACAAATGTAGATTGCAGTAATGTGTAAGATGAATTTCTTTCTCCGTTAGTCTTCCGCGTCATGCAACCGACAGAGCTTTGTCGCTGCCTCAGCAACTGATTGTTGCTGCTACCACGCGGAAAGATGTCAATTTTAAAGTCTGCCGCGAGTAATGGCGGTTTTCTGAAGCAAACGAAAGCGGGAGAAAAATGTATATGTATCATCTGATCAAGAGTGAATCCCTAATTGGCACAGCGACTTAATTTTTAATATTTACGAGCAGCAGAGCCTGGCGTAGCCGTCCAGTTGCGAGATGCGTGTCCATTCCGACACGTGAATCGCACCCCTAGTCGCTGCCAGTTGTAACATTGTAATGCATTCGAAGTGTGCTCTTTCGCACACCGCACCTACATGGATGGTCTTGTGTCTCAGCTGCGTCCAGCTGATTGTATCCTACACTCCTAAGAAGTAGACGATTCTGTGAGAAAATCTTCTGGAAAACACGTATAGAAATTGTCAAAAAACACCTTCAGAACCTTTCTATCCAAGCCAGTTAACGCTTGTGCTACTTATATTACGGTCACTTTAATGACACACGTGGTGCAGAATATGCGTAGCAGTAAGGGATGGAACTTATTTACACCCCACGGCTTTGAAAACGTATCATGGCTAGAAAAATTCCTGTCGAGTCGAGGCGAAACCTTAAACAAGTACACAGGATTAGCAGATATGTTGTCACCACCCATCGATTGTGAAGGTTTAATAAACAAGTTGACAGCGTCGTCTGTTTCGCATCGAGGCGGAATATAATCGCAGTGTGAGAACCTGTCTTACTTCGTGGCAATGTGTCCAGCTGTTGTCATGTATTTCTACAGACTGCATTCGTATCTGGTAACGGATAAGGAAAAAGATCTATCATCGGCCCTAACACACTGCGCATGTGAAGAGGAGCACCGTATGGAAACTAACAAGTAATTTACTGGAAAAAAAAATCTTGCGTCAGCGATATTATTCTGTCGTGTCTGGGCAGCGCCGAACGCGAGAACGAACGCCACCAAAGCTTTATTTTAATTTACGGTGCCTGATTGCGTTGTACGGCGCTCGTTGGCGCACGTGAAACTTTGGGCACACATACACAGCGTTTCATACCTTAGGCCATAGTCACACACATGTAGACGGCAAATGCATCTATCCTTGCCGTGTCGAGGTTCGAAACCAGGTGGATAAGACAGTTGCAGTATTAAGCACACATATCAACGACGGATCTCCGTGTCGTATTAGCGTCACACGTGTAGCAATTCCGTTAAGCTAATTTCCCCAAGACTCGCAGTGCTAATCCGGTATCTATCCCTGTTGCGTTTGGTCAGATGGGACGACAGCAAACGTTTCACACACTGTCCTGACAATTCTTTATTTTCACGAACGACAGAATTCCTGTTCTTGTTAGACTGTGGCTCATTTAGCTGGCCGCTTCTACAGAAGAGCAAATATCGGCCTGGCGGGAAGCATACAGTTTTCTGGCCGTTTCCTCAGGAGTACGTGTGGTGTGTGTCATTATACCTTAAGAACTAACATCTGTGATGTGCGAATTTACACAGAATAAGAGGCTATGGTCCCTGCATACTCCAGTACAGATAGCGACACAGTATCGAGATATGAAGCGTGAAGAACCGAATACGTTACTGATGGAGGACGCCCTTATACCGAGTTAGAGATTAACATCCCGTCGTCTCAAAATCTTCGCCATTCGTAGCGTTTTACACCTGACGACCGACACGCATCCCTGCTTTCAACCCATGGAAGGACACACTCGCCCTGTTTATTACGGCCGACTCTGCAGCGCCACACGTGCAGCCCCTGCCTTCGACAGAGCTCGGCCTTACAGTATTCTCACTAAGACGATGCGTTTAGTACTGCGAAAGATTTGTCCTATAATTAAGTTTTAGCGTTTAAATGGTGTACTGTTTGTTCTGCTACTGCTTTAATATGTTATCTAAACATATAAATGCCGTACATCTAATCGATCGTTAGGAAAACGGGGATTACATGTTCCAAACGCACAAATTTCCATCGCTTTATTTTCTGCATCGACATTCGAATCGCACAGCCTTTGTTGCCAAAGAGTTTTCGTTGTGGTTTGCTTCCTCCTCTGCGAAGTAGTGCTGTGATTTCTTATGCATTCCATCCACGTATCAAATCAGCATGAAAGTTGCCCTAATGAGAATAGAGAAGAAATTTAACATTACTAGGTGCTCGTACGAAGTGTGGTGTCCGCTCTCCGACGTGTCCGAAAAGTCCATACCAGGAAACCGCACTACAAAATGGCACGCATTGTGTATGTTGATAATCTTTAAAAACCGTGTCCCAATTACGGCAAGCACAGTTGCTAAGCTAAAACTAGTGTGTACTAATAAAATGTTTAATATGTCTCCAATACACTGACTTTACATAGGAAAGCGTCTCACGTTGAATTGCTAGAACAATAATTATAAAAGGTGGCAATGTTATTTACGCACTATCTTTTAAATAGATACGATGGTATCTGATACCCAGCTACTAATGCAAAGAAACGCACTGATGCTAAAATGCTTTAAATTCTTGCTATCATTTAATATTTAAAATTTAATAATTCTCTTCTTGTTAATATTTAATTAATTAACTTACGTCGTTCAGATTTCGTAACGATGACGGCCTTAAAATTTAAAGTTGTTCAGTCCCTGTTTTGTTTTCTTTCAATTGTTGCGAGCCAGCGATGGTGCAATATTGTTCGCTTTCAAGTCTACACATTTATAAAAATCAGGTCCAGGAAACACTTTTGTGATCACGGTTGCGATTCAGACGGTATTCGCGTCATTGTACTGATTAAGAGTTATCGTTTCCGAAAGATGCAGGTTCGATCAAAGCTGTGTGCGCTTTTGCGCGTATAATGAAAATATTCCTAACACGTCGCGTAACAAAAAGTAACATGCGAATCACAACCGTGGTCAAACGAAGAAAATATATGATGACATAAATGTTCTTCGCTGTTATGCAGGACAGGTTTAGATTAAACACCGCAATTTTCAGTCTTTTTAAATCACAGTACGATACGCTTTAGAGATATTTGTTTTGAATAACTTGCATTTACCTTTTCTTATACAATATGGTCCTTGTCCGCGAGAATTATCTCTCTCTCTCTCTCTCTCTCTCTCTCTCTCTCTGTCTCTGTCTCTCTCTCTTTTTTATAGCCTTTATACATTCACATTACATACATCGATTAAGAAACTTTTCTTTCTCTACCGACCAGCACGAGCACAAAACCCGCCCAGACAAAATGTCTTACATAGAATTAGTTCTCACCTAAGAATCATATATAGTTTCGTAGTACAAACAATGCTAGTTTATTCCGTGCAATAGAAAGTCTTTGATTCACTGAGCACAAAAATTAAAATAATAAAATTATAATTACAATTTTAATATCGTCAGTTATTGTTTATTTTATGAAAATAAGGTTTGACATTGTCGTAATATTATTTTTCATCGTTGTAGCACTATAACGTACTCTGAATATTTCTGTGAATGACGCATACTACTTTTCTTTCGTTCCGACCGACGCTTCGAAGTAAATATCGAAACTGCTTTGGAGTTTATCCACGTACGGTTCCAGAGGCTACGTGTAGCAGCTTTCAGTCTAATCAGGATTGGTGACAAATGAAGCTGTTTTGTCTTCTGGTCTTAAGAAACTGATAGCACCTCTTTGTTCCGACAGACTATGCTTGACCGTTCCTACACGTGGACCACAACGTCACACGCGTTTTGCTCAGGTTGTGCCGCAGGTGTATATTGAGACCAGAAAGGAAAACAACGATTAAATCATTATATATGAGTTCCTCTCATTCACTTCTGTGCCTGTTATTCAGTCCTCGCCGTATGCGATGCTTTATTTGGGAAGTAAGGAGCGTCTCTAGTTAGTTTCGGTAGCAAACTTTTGCCCACAGCTGAAACTCAGTTTCCAAACCACATCTGCCATGAAATGAGGTCGCTTTACTAGTGATGCGATGAAGCGGTTTCCCAACTCTGGGTAAATCTGTTTTTTTTTTACTTTCATTGCCTAGGGGAATTCACTGAAAGACCATAGTGTTGTCTCCCTTAACCATAGAAAAC
>NW_026047811.1:0-2500 GCF_023864345.2 Schistocerca serialis cubense
TAACCTAACCCATATTGTCCCTTAACCTAACCCATATTGTCCCTTAACCTAACCTATATTGTCCCTTAACCTAACCTATATTGTCCCTTAACCTAACCCATATTGTCCCTTAACCTAACCTATATTGTCCCTTAACCTAACCTATATTGTCCCTTAACCTAACCTATATTGTCCCTTAACCTAACCTATATTGTCCCTTAACCTAACCTATATTGTCCCTTAACCTAACCTATATTGTCCCTTAACCTAACCTATATTGTCCCTTAACCTAACCCATATTGTCCCTTAACCTAACCGATATTGTCCCTTAACCTAACCTATATTGTCCCTTAACCTAACCTATATTGTCCCTTAACCTAACCTATATTGTCCCTTAACCTAACCTATATTGTCCCTTAACCTAACCTATATTGTCCCTTAACCTAACCTATATTGTCCCTTAACCTAACCTATATTGTCCCTTAACCTAACCTATATTGTCCCTTAACCTAACCTATATTGTCCCTTAACCTAACCTATATTGTCCCTTAACCTAACCTATATTGTCCCTTAACCTAACCTATATTGTCCCTTAACCTAACCCATATTGTCCCTTAACCTAACCCATATTGTCCCTTAACCTAACCCATATTGTCCCTTAACCTAACCCATATTGTCCCTTAACCTAACCTATATTGTCCCTTAACCTAACCCATATTGTCCCTTAACCTAACCCATATTGTACCGTAACCTAACCTATATTGTACCTTAACCTAACCTATATTGTACCTTAACCCAACACACGTTGGGCCTTAACCTGCTCTGTAATTGTCATACGACGCGTTAAATTAGTGTAGTGTTGCCTAACTGCAACCCCCGCAATATAGTTTGCTACTCGCACTGCCCGGTCCCCAGAGTATCGCTTCATGTTAAACACCTTGCAGCTATACACTGTAATGCGGATGGCAGCAGGACGTACATGCTCAATGCCCTTCGCAGTTGTTCATTGGCATTCGCATGGCGAAGCACAGCCTACGTTGTGGTACGGCTTGTGTCAACTGTCCGCTGATGTTGTACGTCCAAATCACACACTGTACTGCACATTGGTCCTCATGTACTGAATGATACATCGTGGTACATGTGTGACCGTACCACGACTGCGCCAACAACGGCGAACCATACGGTCCAAATATTGTGCACTCAGCTACGTGTCGTCTCCCTATAAGAGCTGGATTGAAGTATGGTATGCCGTGGATGGCGATCAGCATGAGCCGTCTGTTGATGTAGTGGCGCGTGTTGTCAGACGTAGTCGTCTCTTCTCACACACCGTGATAGCATGGTGCACTGCGTTCCACATCTGCGACATGCGACAGAGGCCGGTTGACAGTCGTTCGCGCAATGGACATCGCATACGTACGGGGGCCACCTTCCACGTGTTCGCGAAGCGTGCACATGTTGTTGCGTGTATGTGGGCAGACATAGTGTGTCGTGACACCTGACACAGGCATGCAACAATCGTTGAATTTGCAAATGGCGATGGACGTCTACGTTTGCTGGTGACGTTACGCAAATGAAGAACTGGTAAACCGTTGTGGTGCGGTTGTTCTCGCTAGAGGTGAATCAGTGATGGCGACGATCGGTTGAGCTACCAACCGGTTGTTTCAGCGATACCCACCATGCCCACGAACGTGAATGGCATGTGGGTGTGAAGCGATACGCGGCGGTGGCTGGGTGGGACCGTCCCCGGCCGGTGAGGGGGGGGCCTCCCGGCGTGCTGGCCGCGCGGTGCGTGGGCGCACGCGCTACAGCCGGCTGGTGGGGGCGGCCAGTGGCAGGCGCGCCGGCCGACGGAGGCGGCAGGCGGCGCAGCTGCGCGCCGGCGCACCCTGCACGCGGCGCCGTGCGGCCAAAGTAGGTCCTCGCGGGCCCGGTGCGAAGCGCGGTGGACATCTGCAGTGTGCTGGTCCGATTGAGGACTGTGTGCGCTGAGGATGCGCCGCCGCCCGGCGCTCGGCGCCGCGACGCCGTCTGCTGCTCGGTCGCCTCTGCGGTTCTCGCAGGTGGATTGTATCGCAGCTGTGCGGACGTGTTGGCGCGTGCGCTGTGCTGGGAGAGTTCGCTTCGGCACCCAAGTGGGGCTTTTGTCCTTCTGTGGCGCTGGCGTTGGAGCTGCCGGCCACCGTAGGTGGCGCGTGTTGTCTCCCGCCGGCAATGCCACGACAGCACGCTCCCGGGCCTCTGTCGGCAGCGGCAAGCTCAGTTGGGAGCACGGGTGGTCGCACCTAAAGCGTCTACTCGCCAAACTCCGGGCGATTGCGCCCCTCTCGAACCCGACCAAGTACTTAGGACGGCGCTGCGCGCCGCCGGGACCTGAGAGGGTTTCGAGGTGTATTGTGCAGGGGAGCTCAGCCTCCTCCTGTTTGCAGAATAATTGAGCGGACGCTTGCGTGTTCGCGCGGGCCCCCGGGACACACTCCCGGGCGGCCGGCTGCTCAGCTCTAGTTGACGCAGCTCCCTGGTT
>NW_026047811.1:10000-15000 GCF_023864345.2 Schistocerca serialis cubense
TGCCGGCAAAACAGTATCGCCATCTATGAAAATACGGCGAAACCACATGCAATACCTCCATCTATGCGAATCTGACAACACTACGTCCGCCATGTCGAGCGCACCGCAAAACATACCGCCATCTGTAGGTCTCCCGCAACATGACCTCCTGCAACGACGATACCGTCATCTATGAGACGCCAAGCCGACTAAGACAGCCATGGGCCCACAGTGCCCTTCTTTCGACCCCACCCACAAAGCCTGCATCCTCTGTCGACAACAGCACCCCAACGCCAGCGCCTCTGCCGCACGAAGTCGTGGACCGGCAATCACTCCACCTGCACCCGTCCGTGCCCCACCCCAACCGCCCAACTCGCAACTCCAGCGGATGAACGGCGGACTTTGCTCGCACTCGCAATGTGCAATCCACCCCTATAACGTGCGTTTCATGAAGAGTTATGTCCAATATGCGACATTCCCGCTGTCCATATACATGAGCTGCGAGCTGTACCACGTACGAGCTACAGACGCGATCGCGTTGCTCTCTGTACGAATGCAGATGCTCAGCGGCAGCTAGGAGGCGCTCCATCCATGTCGGTACCGGTGAGCGTTGCACTCGCAGTCGCAAAAACGTACGGCAAGTATATTACTCGGAAGAGTCAATGACAGTCCAAGCCCCCCCTGCGTGGGAAGAGTCTTTCTAGGCCATGACCCACCAGAAGGGCGCAGCGTCCCCCACCCCAGACATGTGACGTCACACTATCGGTATTGACGACTAGACTGATTCCTTATAATCATTTGCCATACACCGGTGGAAGCTGCCGAGACGAGTAACTACATGGCGGCCTCGCCGTGTCACTAATGTACAGAGATACAACAGTTTCGACTGGAACCGGATGAAACGTATACACGGCGCTGATTAGTAATAGATAGAGCCATCAAAATACAGATAATGTATACAACTGTCCGTATACATGCTGAAAGACTCTGCTCACAATCACAACCACACGTCAGCCAGACACTCTTATCACGCACTACTCTCTGCCTGTAACAGGCACAGAGACAATATGTAAGCACCAGCATGGAACAACACCCAGTGCATCCTCTCCGCCACATTAGACAATCCACACTATCATAACCAGACCGGGAGGTCCACTCACAAAACAGAATATCCCACCCTTCCGACAACCACCATTGCTCAGCTAAGCCACCAACACCCACACACGTCCTACACAGGGGTACACCCAACATCACAATACTGCCTCCTGTCACAGCACACAAACAATGGCAGGAATGAAAGACACAGGTCTGCCACAAGCATGGAATCAGAGCGCCGCCTGTCATGAGCCAAAGGTGCATCCTGACGTGGCAAATCAGATGATGCCGCAGGCATCCACTTACTATAATCACAATCAACAAACCGGCCGCCGCCGCCGCCGCCCCCCCCCCCCCCCCCCCCCCCAATACACCTTTCCTTACAACAATGTGTACCTTAACCTAACCCATATTGCGCCTTAACCTAACCCATATTGCGCCTTAACCTAACCCATATTGCGCCTTAACCTAACCCATATTGCGCCTTAACCTAACCCATATTGCGCCTTAACCTAACCCATATTGCGCCTTAACCTAACCCATATTGCGCCTTAACCTAACCCATATTGCGCCTTAACCTAACCCATATTGCGCCTTAACCTAACCCATATTGCGCCTTAACCTAACCCATATTGCGCCTTAACCTAACCCATATTGCGCCTTAACCTAACCCATATTGCGCCTTAACCTAACCCATATTGCGCCTTAACCTAACCCATATTGCGCCTTAACCTAACCTATATTGTCCCTTAACCTAACCCATATTGTCGCTTAACCTAACCTATATTGCGCCTTAACCTAACCCATATTGCGCCTTAACCTAACCCATATTGTCCCTTAACCTAACCCATATTGTCCCTTAACCTAACCTATATTGTCCCTTAACCTAACCTATATTGTCCCTTAACCTAACCCATATTGTCCCTTAACCTAACCTATATTGTCCCTTAACCTAACCTATATTGTCCCTTAACCTAACCTATATTGTCCCTTAACCTAACCTATATTGTCCCTTAACCTAACCTATATTGTCCCTTAACCTAACCTATATTGTCCCTTAACCTAACCTATATTGTCCCTTAACCTAACCCATATTGTCCCTTAACCTAACCGATATTGTCCCTTAACCTAACCTATATTGTCCCTTAACCTAACCTATATTGTCCCTTAACCTAACCTATATTGTCCCTTAACCTAACCTATATTGTCCCTTAACCTAACCTATATTGTCCCTTAACCTAACCTATATTGTCCCTTAACCTAACCTATATTGTCCCTTAACCTAACCTATATTGTCCCTTAACCTAACCTATATTGTCCCTTAACCTAACCTATATTGTCCCTTAACCTAACCTATATTGTCCCTTAACCTAACCTATATTGTCCCTTAACCTAACCCATATTGTCCCTTAACCTAACCCATATTGTCCCTTAACCTAACCCATATTGTCCCTTAACCTAACCCATATTGTCCCTTAACCTAACCTATATTGTCCCTTAACCTAACCCATATTGTCCCTTAACCTAACCCATATTGTACCGTAACCTAACCTATATTGTACCTTAACCTAACCTATATTGTACCTTAACCCAACACACGTTGGGCCTTAACCTGCTCTGTAATTGTCATACGACGCGTTAAATTAGTGTAGTGTTGCCTAACTGCAACCCCCGCAATATAGTTTGCTACTCGCACTGCCCGGTCCCCAGAGTATCGCTTCATGTTAAACACCTTGCAGCTATACACTGTAATGCGGATGGCAGCAGGACGTACATGCTCAATGCCCTTCGCAGTTGTTCATTGGCATTCGCATGGCGAAGCACAGCCTACGTTGTGGTACGGCTTGTGTCAACTGTCCGCTGATGTTGTACGTCCAAATCACACACTGTACTGCACATTGGTCCTCATGTACTGAATGATACATCGTGGTACATGTGTGACCGTACCACGACTGCGCCAACAACGGCGAACCATACGGTCCAAATATTGTGCACTCAGCTACGTGTCGTCTCCCTATAAGAGCTGGATTGAAGTATGGTATGCCGTGGATGGCGATCAGCATGAGCCGTCTGTTGATGTAGTGGCGCGTGTTGTCAGACGTAGTCGTCTCTTCTCACACACCGTGATAGCATGGTGCACTGCGTTCCACATCTGCGACATGCGACAGAGGCCGGTTGACAGTCGTTCGCGCAATGGACATCGCATACGTACGGGGGCCACCTTCCACGTGTTCGCGAAGCGTGCACATGTTGTTGCGTGTATGTGGGCAGACATAGTGTGTCGTGACACCTGACACAGGCATGCAACAATCGTTGAATTTGCAAATGGCGATGGACGTCTACGTTTGCTGGTGACGTTACGCAAATGAAGAACTGGTAAACCGTTGTGGTGCGGTTGTTCTCGCTAGAGGTGAATCAGTGATGGCGACGATCGGTTGAGCTACCAACCGGTTGTTTCAGCGATACCCACCATGCCCACGAACGTGAATGGCATGTGGGTGTGAAGCGATACGCGGCGGTGGCTGGGTGGGACCGTCCCCGGCCGGTGAGGGGGGGCCTCCCGGCGTGCTGGCCGCGCGGTGCGTGGGCGCACGCGCTACAGCCGGCTGGTGGGGGCGGCCAGTGGCAGGCGCGCCGGCCGACGGAGGCGGCAGGCGGCGCAGCTGCGCGCCGGCGCACCCTGCACGCGGCGCCGTGCGGCCAAAGTAGGTCCTCGCGGGCCCGGTGCGAAGCGCGGTGGACATCTGCAGTGTGCTGGTCCGATTGAGGACTGTGTGCGCTGAGGATGCGCCGCCGCCCGGCGCTCGGCGCCGCGACGCCGTCTGCTGCTCGGTCGCCTCTGCGGTTCTCGCAGGTGGATTGTATCGCAGCTGTGCGGACGTGTTGGCGCGTGCGCTGTGCTGGGAGAGTTCGCTTCGGCACCCAAGTGGGGCTTTTGTCCTTCTGTGGCGCTGGCGTTGGAGCTGCCGGCCACCGTAGGTGGCGCGTGTTGTCTCCCGCCGGCAATGCCACGACAGCACGCTCCCGGGCCTCTGTCGGCAGCGGCAAGCTCAGTTGGGAGCACGGGTGGTCGCACCTAAAGCGTCTACTCGCCAAACTCCGGGCGATTGCGCCCCTCTCGAACCCGACCAAGTACTTAGGACGGCGCTGCGCGCCGCCGGGACCTGAGAGGGTTTCGAGGTGTATTGTGCAGGGGAGCTCAGCCTCCTCCTGTTTGCAGAATAATTGAGCGGACGCTTGCGTGTTCGCGCGGGCCCCCGGGACACACTCCCGGGCGGCCGGCTGCTCAGCTCTAGTTGACGCAGCTCCCTGGTTGATCCTGCCAGTAGTCATATGCTTGTCTCAAAGATTAAGCCATGCATGTCTCAGTACAAGCCGCATTAAGGTGAAACCGCGAATGGCTCATTAAATCAGTTATGGTTCCTTAGATCGTACCCACGTTACTTGGATAACTGTGGTAATTCTAGAGCTAATACATGCAAACAGAGTCCCGACCAGAGATGGAAGGGACGCTTTTATTAGATCAAAACCAATCGGTCGGCTCGTCCGGTCCGTTTGCCTTGGTGACTCTGAATAACTTTGGGCTGATCGCACGGTCCTCGTACCGGCGACGCATCTTTCAAATGTCTGCCTTATCAACTGTCGATGGTAGGTTCTGCGCCTACCATGGTTGTAACGGGTAACGGGGAATCAGGGTTCGATTCCGGAGAGGGAGCCTGAGAAACGGCTACCACATCCAAGGAAGGCAGCAGGCGCGCAAATTACCCACTCCCGGCACGGGGAGGTAGTGACGAAAAATAACGATACGGGACTCATCCGAGGCCCCGTAATCGGAATGAGTACACTTTAAATCCTTTAACGAGTATCTATTGGAGGGCAAGTCTGGTGCCAGCAGCCGCGGTAATTCCAGCTCCAATAGCGTATAT
>NW_026047811.1:17500-19189 GCF_023864345.2 Schistocerca serialis cubense
CCGCCCGCGCGGAGCAATCCGCGGCGGGGTCGTGTCCGGTTGCCTTTCCACTCGCCGCGGGGTGGGGCCGTTCCGGTGTGCGGTGGGCCGCACTTCTCCCCTAGTAGGACGTCGCGACCCGCTGGGTGCCGGCCTACGGCCCGGGTGCGCAGCCTGTCCTTCCGCGGGCCTCGGTTCGCGTCTGTTGGGCAGAGCCCCGGTGTCCTGGCTGGCTGCCCGGCGGTATATCTGGAGGAGTCGATTCGCCCCTTTGGGCGCTCGGGCTCCCGGCAAGCGCGCGCGGTTCTTCCCGGATGACGGACCTACCTGGCCCGGCCCCGGACCCGCGCCGCTGTTGGCTCGGGATGCTCTCGGGCGGAATAATCGCTCCCGTCAGCGGCGCTTCAGCTTTGGACAATTTCACGACCCGTCTTGAAACACGGACCAAGGAGTCTAACATGTGCGCGAGTCATTGGGCTGTACGAAACCTAAAGGCGTAATGAAAGTGAAGGTCTCGCCTTGCGCGGGCCGAGGGAGGATGGGGCTTCCCCGCCCTTCACGGGGCGGCGGCCTCCGCACTCCCGGGGCGTCTCGTCCTCATTGCGAGGTGAGGCGCACCTAGAGCGTACACGTTGGGACCCGAAAGATGGTGAACTATGCCTGGCCAGGACGAAGTCAGGGGAAACCCTGATGGAGGTCCGTAGCGATTCTGACGTGCAAATCGATCGTCGGAGCTGGGTATAGGGGCGAAAGACTAATCGAACCATCTAGTAGCTGGTTCCCTCCGAAGTTTCCCTCAGGATAGCTGGTGCTCGTACGAGTCTCATCCGGTAAAGCGAATGATTAGAGGCCTTGGGGCCGAAACGACCTCAACCTATTCTCAAACTTTAAATGGGTGAGATCTCCGGCTTGCTTGATATGCTGAAGCCGCGAGCAAACGACTCGGATCGGAGTGCCAAGTGGGCCACTTTTGGTAAGCAGAACTGGCGCTGTGGGATGAACCAAACGCCGAGTTAAGGCGCCCGAATCGACGCTCATGGGAAACCATGAAAGGCGTTGGTTGCTTAAGACAGCAGGACGGTGGCCATGGAAGTCGGAATCCGCTAAGGAGTGTGTAACAACTCACCTGCCGAAGCAACTAGCCCTGAAAATGGATGGCGCTGAAGCGTCGTGCCTATACTCGGCCGTCAGTCTGGCAGTCATGGCCGGTCCTTGCGGCCGGCCGCGAAGCCCTGACGAGTAGGAGGGTCGCGGCGGTGGGCGCAGAAGGGTCTGGGCGTGAGCCTGCCTGGAGCCGCCGTCGGTGCAGATCTTGGTGGTAGTAGCAAATACTCCAGCGAGGCCCTGGAGGGCTGACGCGGAGAAGGGTTTCGTGTGAACAGCCGTTGCACACGAGTCAGTCGATCCTAAGCCCTAGGAGAAATCCGATGTTGATGGGGGCCGTCATAGCATGATGCACTTTGTGCTGGCCCCCGTTGGGCGAAAGGGAATCCGGTTCCTATTCCGGAACCCGGCAGCGGAACCGATACAAGTCGGGCCCCTCTTTTAGAGATGCTCGTCGGGGTAACCCAAAAGGACCCGGAGACGCCGTCGGGAGATCGGGGAAGAGTTTTCTTTTCTGCATGAGCGTTCGAGTTCCCTGGAATCCTCTAGCAGGGAGATAGGGTTTGGAACGCGAAGAGCACCGCAGTTGCGGCGGTGTCCCGATCT
>NW_026047812.1:2500-5000 GCF_023864345.2 Schistocerca serialis cubense
GTAAGCACCAGCATGGAACAACACCCAGTGCATCCTCTCTGCCACATTAGACAATCCACACTATCATAACCAGACCGGGAGGTCCACTCGGAAAACAGAATATCCCACCCTTCCGACAACCACCATTGCTCAGCTAAGCCACCAACACCCACACATGTCCCACACAGGGGTGCACCCAACATCACAATACTGCCTCCTGTCACACCACACAAACAATGGCAGGAATGAAAGACACAGGTCTGCCACAAGCATGGAATCAGAGCGCCGCCTGTTATGAGCCAAAGGTGCACCCTGACGTGGCAAATCAGATGATGCCGCAGTCATTTACTTACGATAATCACAATCAACAAACCGGCCCCCCCCCCCCCAAAACACCTTTCCTTACAACAATGTGTACCTTAACCTAACCCATATTGTGCCTTAACCTAACCCATATTGTGCCTTAACCTAACCCATATTGTGCCTTAACCTAACCCGTATTGTGCCTTAACCTAACCCGTATTGTGCCTTAACCTAACCCGTATTGTGCCTTAACCTAACCCGTATTGTGCCTTAACCTAACCCGTGTTGTGCCTTAACCTAACCCGTGTTGTGCCTTAACCTAACCCGTGTTGTGCCTTAACCTAACCCGTGTTGTGCCTTAACCTAACCCGTGTTGTGCCTTAACCTAACCCGTGTTGTGCCTTAACCTAACCCGTGTTGTGCCTTAACCTAACCCGTGTTGTGCCTTAACCTAACCCGTGTTGTGCCTTAACCTAACCCGTGTTGTGCCTTAACCTAACCCGTGTTGTGCCTTAACCTAACCCGTGTTGTGCCTTAACCTAACCCGTGTTGTGCCTTAACCTAACCCGTGTTGTGCCTTAACCTAACCCGTGTTGTGCCTTAACCTAACCCGTGTTGTGCCTTAACCTAACCCGTGTTGTGCCTTAACCTAACCCGTGTTGTGCCTTAACCTAACCCGTGTTGTGCCTTAACCTAACCCGTGTTGTGCCTTAACCTAACCCGTGTTGTGCCTTAACCTAACCTATGTTGCGCCTTAACCTAACCTATGTTGCGCCTTAACCTAACCTATGTTGCGCCTTAACCTAACCTATGTTGCGCCTTAGCCCAACACACGTTGCGCCTTAGCCCAACACACGTTGGGCCTTAGCCCAACACACGTTGGGCCTTAGCCCAACACACGTTGGGCCTTAGCCCAACACACGTTGGGCCTTAGCCCAACACACGTTGGGCCTTAGCCCAACACACGTTGGGCCTTAGCCCAACACACGTTGGGCCTTAACCCAACACACGTTGGGCCTTAACCCAACACACGATGGGCCTTAACCCAACACACGATGGGCCTTAACCCAACACACGTTGGGCCTTAACCCAACACACGTTGGGCCTTAACCCAACACACGTTGGGCCTTAACCCAACACACGTTGGGCCTTAACCCAACACACGTTGGGCCTTAACCCAACACACGTTGGGCCTTAACCCAACACACGTTGGGCCTTAACCCAACACACGTTGGGCCTTAACCCAACACACGTTGGGCCTTAACCCAACACACGTTGGGCCTTAACCCAACACACGTTGGGCCGTAACCCAACACACGTTGGGCCTTAACCCAACACACGTTGGGCCTTAACCCAACACACGTTGGGCCTTAACCCAACACACGTTGGGCCTTAACCCAACACACGTTGGGCCTTAACCCAACACACGTTGGGCCTTAACCCAACACACGTTGGGCCTTAACCCAACACACGTTGGGCCTTAACCCAACACACGTTGGGCCTTAACCCAACACACGTTGGGCCTTAACCCAACACACGTTGGGCCTTAACCCAACACACGTTGGGCCTTAACCCAACACACGTTGGGCCTTAACCCAACACACGTTGGGCCTTAACCCAACACACGTTGGGCCTTAACCCAACACACGTTGGGCCTTAACCCAACACACGTTGGGCCTTAACCCAACACACGTTGGGCCTTAACCCAACACACGTTGGGCCTTAACCCAACACACGTTGGGCCTTAACCTGCTCTGTAATTGTCATACGACGCGTTAAATTAGTGTAGTGTTGCCTAACTGCAACCCCCGCAATATAGTTTGCCACTCGCACTGCCCGGTCCCCAGAGTATCGCTTCATGTTAAACACCTTGCAGCTATACACTGTAATGCGGATGGCAGCAGGACGTACATGCTCAATGCCCTTCGCAGTTGTTCATTGGCATTCGCATGGCGAAGCACAGCCTACGTTGTGGTACGGCTTGTGTCAACTGTCCGCTGATGTTGTACGTCCAAATCACACACTGTACTGCACATTGGTCCTCATGTACTGAATGATACATCGTGGTACATGTGTGACCGTACCACGACTGCGCCAACAACGGCGAACCATACGGTCCAAATATTGTGCACTCAGCTACGTGTCGTCTCCCTATAAGAGCTGGATTGTAGTATGGTATGCCGTGGATGGCGATCAGCATGAGCCGTCTGTTGATGTA
>NW_026047812.1:10000-12500 GCF_023864345.2 Schistocerca serialis cubense
AGGGGAAACCCTGATGGAGGTCCGTAGCGATTCTGACGTGCAAATCGATCGTCGGAGCTGGGTATAGGGGCGAAAGACTAATCGAACCATCTAGTAGCTGGTTCCCTCCGAAGTTTCCCTCAGGATAGCTGGTGCTCGTACGAGTCTCATCCGGTAAAGCGAATGATTAGAGGCCTTGGGGCCGAAACGACCTCAACCTATTCTCAAACTTTAAATGGGTGAGATCTCCGGCTTGCTTGATATGCTGAAGCCGCGAGCAAACGACTCGGATCGGAGTGCCAAGTGGGCCACTTTTGGTAAGCAGAACTGGCGCTGTGGGATGAACCAAACGCCGAGTTAAGGCGCCCGAATCGACGCTCATGGGAAACCATGAAAGGCGTTGGTTGCTTAAGACAGCAGGACGGTGGCCATGGAAGTCGGAATCCGCTAAGGAGTGTGTAACAACTCACCTGCCGAAGCAACTAGCCCTGAAAATGGATGGCGCTGAAGCGTCGTGCCTATACTCGGCCGTCAGTCTGGCAGTCATGGCCGGTCCTTGCGGCCGGCCGCGAAGCCCTGACGAGTAGGAGGGTCGCGGCGGTGGGCGCAGAAGGGTCTGGGCGTGAGCCTGCCTGGAGCCGCCGTCGGTGCAGATCTTGGTGGTAGTAGCAAATACTCCAGCGAGGCCCTGGAGGGCTGACGCGGAGAAGGGTTTCGTGTGAACAGCCGTTGCACACGAGTCAGTCGATCCTAAGCCCTAGGAGAAATCCGATGTTGATGGGGGCCGTCATAGCATGATGCACTTTGTGCTGGCCCCCGTTGGGCGAAAGGGAATCCGGTTCCTATTCCGGAACCCGGCAGCGGAACCGATACAAGTCGGGCCCCTCTTTTAGAGATGCTCGTCGGGGTAACCCAAAAGGACCCGGAGACGCCGTCGGGAGATCGGGGAAGAGTTTTCTTTTCTGCATGAGCGTTCGAGTTCCCTGGAATCCTCTAGCAGGGAGATAGGGTTTGGAACGCGAAGAGCACCGCAGTTGCGGCGGTGTCCCGATCTTCCCCTCGGACCTTGAAAATCCGGGAGAGGGCCACGTGGAGGTGTCGCGCCGGTTCGTACCCATATCCGCAGCAGGTCTCCAAGGTGAAGAGCCTCTAGTCGATAGAATAATGTAGGTAAGGGAAGTCGGCAAATTGGATCCGTAACTTCGGGATAAGGATTGGCTCTGAGGATCGGGGCGTGTCGGGCTTGGTCGGGAAGTGGGTCAGCGCTAACGTGCCGGGCCTGGGCGAGGTGAGTGCCGTAGGGGTGCCGGTAAGTGCGGGCGTTTAGCGCGGGCGTGGTCTGCTCTCGCCGTTGGTTGGCCTCGTGCTGGCCGGCGGTGCAGGATGCGCGCGCCTGCGCGGCGTTCGCGCCCCGGTGCTTCAACCTGCGTGCAGGATCCGAGCTCGGTCCCGTGCCTTGGCCTCCCACGGATCTTCCTTGCTGCGAGGCCGCGTCCGCCTTAGCGTGCTCCTCCGGGGGCGCGCGGGTGCGCGGATTCTCTTCGGCCGCCATTCAACGATCAACTCAGAACTGGCACGGACTGGGGGAATCCGACTGTCTAATTAAAACAAAGCATTGCGATGGCCCTAGCGGGTGTTGACGCAATGTGATTTCTGCCCAGTGCTCTGAATGTCAACGTGAAGAAATTCAAGCAAGCGCGGGTAAACGGCGGGAGTAACTATGACTCTCTTAAGGTGGCCAAGTGGCGGTGGTGTGGCTGCATCCGGACTTGGCTTCTCGAAGTGCGGTCTTGATGTAGTCGTGCTGCTGCTGCGAGGTGCCTTCCTTGGGTTATAGTTACAGGGAGAGTGATGCGCAATACATGGGCCTAGCCCTCTTAGCCTCTCCTCTCCTGCGGTCTTCTCCCCTTCTCGTGGGCCCGCTGATTTCGCAGAGTGGAAGACCGCACCAGGGGCTTGGGGGGGTTACCAGCCCCCCCTCGCACTATCCCTTTTTTAGTTGGGGGCAGTAAGCAGAGAATAAGTGGTGGCCCTTCCGCTGAAGGTGCCACCCCAACTCCCCCAGCACCTAGCCGGCCAACCGGCCGTGCCGAAAATCTTGTAACTTTTGCAGCTATGTATACCTGTAGTGAGTGCCACCGCAGCTTTACAACCAAGAACGGTCTCGGGGTCCATCGCCGCCGCCAACATCTTGCGGCCGCCAACGCGGAGATCGTCACGGAGAGGCATCGCGCGAGGTGGACGGAGGAAGAAGTCCTGTCGCTCGCCAAGGCAGAGGCCGAACTGTTCCTCGAGAGGGACGCCCGGTTCTTCTTTGTAAATCAAGAGCTCATCAGGATGTTCCCCGACCGAACGCTTGAGGCAATCAAGTGCCGACGGCGGCAAGCTGCCCACAAGCAGCTTGTCCGCCAATTCATGGAGGCGCTTGAGATCGGTCGGGGGGAAGAGCCGGCGTCCCGCCGGGGAGCGGCGAGCCCGCTGCCTGACGCGGGCGAGGCCGCTGCGCCGCCCGTCGACGCAG
>NW_026047812.1:17500-22500 GCF_023864345.2 Schistocerca serialis cubense
ACTACGTCCGCCATGTCGAGCGCACCGCAAAACATACCGCCATCTGTAGGTCTCCCGCAACATGACCTCCTGCAACGACGATACCGTCATCTATGAGACGCCAAGCCGACTAAGACAGCGATGGGCCCAAAGCGCCCTTCTTTCGACCCCACCCACAAAGCCTGCACCCTCTGTCGACAACAGCACCCCAACGCCAGCGCCTCTGCCGCACGAAGTCGTGGACCGGCAATCACTCCACCTGCACCCGTTCGTGCCCCACCCCAACCGCCCAACTCGCAACTCCAGCGGATGAACGGCGGACGTTGCTCGCACTCGCAATGTGCAATCCACCCCTATAACGTGCGTTTCATGAAGAGTTATGTCCAATATGCGACATTCCCGCTGTCCATATACATGAGCTGCGAGCTGTACCACGTACGAGCTACAGACGCGATCGCGTTGCTCTCTGTACGAATGCAGATGCTCAGCGGCAGCTAGGAGGCGCTCCATCCATGTCGGTACCGGTGAGCGTTGCACTCGCAGTCGCAAAAACGTACGGCAAGTATATTACTCGGAAGAGTCAATGACAGTCCAAGCCCCCCTGCGTGGGAAGAGTCTTCCTAGGCCATGACCCACCGGAAGGGCGCAGCGTCCCCCACCCCAGACATGTGACGTCAGACTATCGGTATTGACGACTAGACTGATTCCTTATAATCATTTGCCATACACCGGTGGAAGCTGCCGAGACGAGTAACTACATAGCGGGCTCGCCGTGTCACTAATGTACAGAGATACAATAGTTTCGACTGGAACCGGATTAAACGTATACACGGCGCTGATTAGTAATAGATAGAGCCATCAGAATACAGATAATGTATAGACCTGTCCGTATACATGCTGAAAGACTCTGCTCACAATCACACGTCAGCCAGACACTCTTATCACGCACTACTCTCTGCCTGTAACAGGCACACAGACAATATGTAAGCACCAGCATGGAACAACACCCAGTGCATCCTCTCTGCCACATTAGACAATCCACACTATCATAACCAGACCGGGAGGTCCACTCGGAAAACAGAATATCCCACCCTTCCGACAACCACCATTGCTCAGCTAAGCCACCAACACCCACACATGTCCCACACAGGGGTGCACCCAACATCACAATACTGCCTCCTGTCACACCACACAAACAATGGCAGGAATGAAAGACACAGGTCTGCCACAAGCATGGAATCAGAGCGCCGCCTGTTATGAGCCAAAGGTGCACCCTGACGTGGCAAATCAGATGATGCCGCAGTCATTTACTTACGATAATCACAATCAACAAACCGGCCCCCCCCCCCCCAAAACACCTTTCCTTACAACAATGTGTACCTTAACCTAACCCATATTGTGCCTTAACCTAACCCATATTGTGCCTTAACCTAACCCATATTGTGCCTTAACCTAACCCGTATTGTGCCTTAACCTAACCCGTATTGTGCCTTAACCTAACCCGTATTGTGCCTTAACCTAACCCGTATTGTGCCTTAACCTAACCCGTGTTGTGCCTTAACCTAACCCGTGTTGTGCCTTAACCTAACCCGTGTTGTGCCTTAACCTAACCCGTGTTGTGCCTTAACCTAACCCGTGTTGTGCCTTAACCTAACCCGTGTTGTGCCTTAACCTAACCCGTGTTGTGCCTTAACCTAACCCGTGTTGTGCCTTAACCTAACCCGTGTTGTGCCTTAACCTAACCCGTGTTGTGCCTTAACCTAACCCGTGTTGTGCCTTAACCTAACCCGTGTTGTGCCTTAACCTAACCCGTGTTGTGCCTTAACCTAACCCGTGTTGTGCCTTAACCTAACCCGTGTTGTGCCTTAACCTAACCCGTGTTGTGCCTTAACCTAACCCGTGTTGTGCCTTAACCTAACCCGTGTTGTGCCTTAACCTAACCCGTGTTGTGCCTTAACCTAACCCGTGTTGTGCCTTAACCTAACCCGTGTTGTGCCTTAACCTAACCTATGTTGCGCCTTAACCTAACCTATGTTGCGCCTTAACCTAACCTATGTTGCGCCTTAACCTAACCTATGTTGCGCCTTAACCTAACCTATGTTGCGCCTTAACCTAACCTATGTTGCGCCTTAACCTAACCTATGTTGCGCCTTAACCTAACCTATGTTGCGCCTTAACCTAACCTATGTTGCGCCTTAGCCCAACACACGTTGCGCCTTAGCCCAACACACGTTGGGCCTTAGCCCAACACACGTTGGGCCTTAGCCCAACACACGTTGGGCCTTAGCCCAACACACGTTGGGCCTTAGCCCAACACACGTTGGGCCTTAGCCCAACACACGTTGGGCCTTAGCCCAACACACGTTGGGCCTTAACCCAACACACGTTGGGCCTTAACCCAACACACGATGGGCCTTAACCCAACACACGATGGGCCTTAACCCAACACACGTTGGGCCTTAACCCAACACACGTTGGGCCTTAACCCAACACACGTTGGGCCTTAACCCAACACACGTTGGGCCTTAACCCAACACACGTTGGGCCTTAACCCAACACACGTTGGGCCTTAACCCAACACACGTTGGGCCTTAACCCAACACACGTTGGGCCTTAACCCAACACACGTTGGGCCTTAACCCAACACACGTTGGGCCTTAACCCAACACACGTTGGGCCTTAACCCAACACACGTTGGGCCGTAACCCAACACACGTTGGGCCTTAACCCAACACACGTTGGGCCTTAACCCAACACACGTTGGGCCTTAACCCAACACACGTTGGGCCTTAACCCAACACACGTTGGGCCTTAACCCAACACACGTTGGGCCTTAACCCAACACACGTTGGGCCTTAACCCAACACACGTTGGGCCTTAACCCAACACACGTTGGGCCTTAACCCAACACACGTTGGGCCTTAACCCAACACACGTTGGGCCTTAACCCAACACACGTTGGGCCTTAACCCAACACACGTTGGGCCTTAACCCAACACACGTTGGGCCTTAACCCAACACACGTTGGGCCTTAACCCAACACACGTTGGGCCTTAACCCAACACACGTTGGGCCTTAACCCAACACACGTTGGGCCTTAACCCAACACACGTTGGGCCTTAACCTGCTCTGTAATTGTCATACGACGCGTTAAATTAGTGTAGTGTTGCCTAACTGCAACCCCCGCAATATAGTTTGCCACTCGCACTGCCCGGTCCCCAGAGTATCGCTTCATGTTAAACACCTTGCAGCTATACACTGTAATGCGGATGGCAGCAGGACGTACATGCTCAATGCCCTTCGCAGTTGTTCATTGGCATTCGCATGGCGAAGCACAGCCTACGTTGTGGTACGGCTTGTGTCAACTGTCCGCTGATGTTGTACGTCCAAATCACACACTGTACTGCACATTGGTCCTCATGTACTGAATGATACATCGTGGTACATGTGTGACCGTACCACGACTGCGCCAACAACGGCGAACCATACGGTCCAAATATTGTGCACTCAGCTACGTGTCGTCTCCCTATAAGAGCTGGATTGTAGTATGGTATGCCGTGGATGGCGATCAGCATGAGCCGTCTGTTGATGTAGTGGCGCGTGTTGTCAGACGTAGTCGTCTCTTCTCACACACCGTGATAGCATGGTGCACTGCGTTCCACATCTGCGACATGCGACAGAGGCCGGTTGACAGTCGTTCGCGCAATGGACATCGCATACGTACGGGGGCCACCTTCCACGTGTTCGCGAAGCGTGCACATGTTGTTGCGTGTATGTGGGCAGACATAGTGTGTCGTGACACCTGACACAGGCATGCAACAATCGTTGAATTTGCAAATGGCGATGGACGTCTACGTTTGCTGGTGACGTTACGCAAATGAACAACTGGTAAACCGTTGTGGTGCGGTTGTTCTCGCTAGAGGTGAATCAGTGATGGCGACGATCGGTTGAGCTACCAACCGGTTGTTTCAGCGATACCCACCATGCCCACGAACGTGAATGGCATGTGGGTGTGAAGCGATACGCGGCGGTGGCTGGGTGGGACCGTCCCCGGCCGGTGAGGGGGGGCCTCCCGGCGTGCTGGCCGCGCGGTGCGTGGGCGCACGCGCTACAGCCGGCTGGTGGGGGCGGCCAGTGGCAGGCGCGCCGGCCGACGGAGGCGGCAGGCGGCGCAGCTGCGCGCCGGCGCACCCTGCACGCGGCGCCGTGCGGCCAAAGTAGGTCCTCGCGGGCCCGGTGCGAAGCGCGGTGGACATCTGCAGTGTGCTGGTCCGATTGAGGACTGTGTGCGCTGAGGATGCGCCGCCGCCCGGCGCTCGGCGCCGCGACGCCGTCTGCTGCTCGGTCGCCTCTGCGGTTCTCGCAGGTGGTTTGTATCGCAGCTGTGCGGACGTGTTGGCGCGTGCGCTGTGCTGGGAGAGTTCGCTTCGGCACCCAAGTGGGGCTTTTGTCCTTCTGTGGCGCTGGCGTTGGAGCTGCCGGCCACCGTAGGTGGCGCGTGTTGTCTCCCGCCGGCAATGCCACGACAGCACGCTCCCGGGCCTCTGTCGGCAGCGGCAAGCTCAGTTGGGAGCACGGGTGGTCGCACCTAAAGCGTCTACTCGCCAAACCCCGGGCGATTGCGCCTCTCTCGAACCCGACCAAGTACTTAGGACGGCGCTGCGCGCCGCCGGGACCTGAGAGGGTTTCGAGGTGTATTGTGCAGGGGAGCTCAGCCTCCTCCTGTTTGCAGAATAATCGAGCGGACGCTTGCGTGTTCGCGCGGGCCCCCGGGACACACTCCCGGGCGGCCGGCTGCTCAGCTCTAGTTGACGCAGCTCCCTGGTTGATCCTGCCAGTAGTCATATGCTTGTCTCAAAGATTAAGCCATGCATGTCTCAGTACAAGCCGCATTAAGGTGAAACCGCGAATGGCTCATTAAATCAGTTATGGTTCCTTAGATCGTACCCACGTTACTTGGATAACTGTGGTAATTCTAGAGCTAATACATGCAAACAGAGTCCCGACCAGAGATGGAAGGG
>NW_026047812.1:30000-35000 GCF_023864345.2 Schistocerca serialis cubense
CACCCTCTGTCGACAACAGCACCCCAACGCCAGCGCCTCTGCCGCACGAAGTCGTGGACCGGCAATCACTCCACCTGCACCCGTTCGTGCCCCACCCCAACCGCCCAACTCGCAACTCCAGCGGATGAACGGCGGACGTTGCTCGCACTCGCAATGTGCAATCCACCCCTATAACGTGCGTTTCATGAAGAGTTATGTCCAATATGCGACATTCCCGCTGTCCATATACATGAGCTGCGAGCTGTACCACGTACGAGCTACAGACGCGATCGCGTTGCTCTCTGTACGAATGCAGATGCTCAGCGGCAGCTAGGAGGCGCTCCATCCATGTCGGTACCGGTGAGCGTTGCACTCGCAGTCGCAAAAACGTACGGCAAGTATATTACTCGGAAGAGTCAATGACAGTCCAAGCCCCCCTGCGTGGGAAGAGTCTTCCTAGGCCATGACCCACCGGAAGGGCGCAGCGTCCCCCACCCCAGACATGTGACGTCAGACTATCGGTATTGACGACTAGACTGATTCCTTATAATCATTTGCCATACACCGGTGGAAGCTGCCGAGACGAGTAACTACATAGCGGGCTCGCCGTGTCACTAATGTACAGAGATACAATAGTTTCGACTGGAACCGGATTAAACGTATACACGGCGCTGATTAGTAATAGATAGAGCCATCAGAATACAGATAATGTATAGACCTGTCCGTATACATGCTGAAAGACTCTGCTCACAATCACACGTCAGCCAGACACTCTTATCACGCACTACTCTCTGCCTGTAACAGGCACACAGACAATATGTAAGCACCAGCATGGAACAACACCCAGTGCATCCTCTCTGCCACATTAGACAATCCACACTATCATAACCAGACCGGGAGGTCCACTCGGAAAACAGAATATCCCACCCTTCCGACAACCACCATTGCTCAGCTAAGCCACCAACACCCACACATGTCCCACACAGGGGTGCACCCAACATCACAATACTGCCTCCTGTCACACCACACAAACAATGGCAGGAATGAAAGACACAGGTCTGCCACAAGCATGGAATCAGAGCGCCGCCTGTTATGAGCCAAAGGTGCACCCTGACGTGGCAAATCAGATGATGCCGCAGTCATTTACTTACGATAATCACAATCAACAAACCGGCCCCCCCCCCCCCCAAAACACCTTTCCTTACAACAATGTGTACCTTAACCTAACCCATATTGTGCCTTAACCTAACCCATATTGTGCCTTAACCTAACCCATATTGTGCCTTAACCTAACCCGTATTGTGCCTTAACCTAACCCGTATTGTGCCTTAACCTAACCCGTATTGTGCCTTAACCTAACCCGTATTGTGCCTTAACCTAACCCGTGTTGTGCCTTAACCTAACCCGTGTTGTGCCTTAACCTAACCCGTGTTGTGCCTTAACCTAACCCGTGTTGTGCCTTAACCTAACCCGTGTTGTGCCTTAACCTAACCCGTGTTGTGCCTTAACCTAACCCGTGTTGTGCCTTAACCTAACCCGTGTTGTGCCTTAACCTAACCCGTGTTGTGCCTTAACCTAACCCGTGTTGTGCCTTAACCTAACCCGTGTTGTGCCTTAACCTAACCCGTGTTGTGCCTTAACCTAACCCGTGTTGTGCCTTAACCTAACCCGTGTTGTGCCTTAACCTAACCCGTGTTGTGCCTTAACCTAACCCGTGTTGTGCCTTAACCTAACCCGTGTTGTGCCTTAACCTAACCCGTGTTGTGCCTTAACCTAACCCGTGTTGTGCCTTAACCTAACCCGTGTTGTGCCTTAACCTAACCCGTGTTGTGCCTTAACCTAACCTATGTTGCGCCTTAACCTAACCTATGTTGCGCCTTAACCTAACCTATGTTGCGCCTTAACCTAACCTATGTTGCGCCTTAACCTAACCTATGTTGCGCCTTAACCTAACCTATGTTGCGCCTTAACCTAACCTATGTTGCGCCTTAACCTAACCTATGTTGCGCCTTAACCTAACCTATGTTGCGCCTTAGCCCAACACACGTTGCGCCTTAGCCCAACACACGTTGGGCCTTAGCCCAACACACGTTGGGCCTTAGCCCAACACACGTTGGGCCTTAGCCCAACACACGTTGGGCCTTAGCCCAACACACGTTGGGCCTTAGCCCAACACACGTTGGGCCTTAGCCCAACACACGTTGGGCCTTAACCCAACACACGTTGGGCCTTAACCCAACACACGATGGGCCTTAACCCAACACACGATGGGCCTTAACCCAACACACGTTGGGCCTTAACCCAACACACGTTGGGCCTTAACCCAACACACGTTGGGCCTTAACCCAACACACGTTGGGCCTTAACCCAACACACGTTGGGCCTTAACCCAACACACGTTGGGCCTTAACCCAACACACGTTGGGCCTTAACCCAACACACGTTGGGCCTTAACCCAACACACGTTGGGCCTTAACCCAACACACGTTGGGCCTTAACCCAACACACGTTGGGCCGTAACCCAACACACGTTGGGCCTTAACCCAACACACGTTGGGCCTTAACCCAACACACGTTGGGCCTTAACCCAACACACGTTGGGCCTTAACCCAACACACGTTGGGCCTTAACCCAACACACGTTGGGCCTTAACCCAACACACGTTGGGCCTTAACCCAACACACGTTGGGCCTTAACCCAACACACGTTGGGCCTTAACCCAACACACGTTGGGCCTTAACCCAACACACGTTGGGCCTTAACCCAACACACGTTGGGCCTTAACCCAACACACGTTGGGCCTTAACCCAACACACGTTGGGCCTTAACCCAACACACGTTGGGCCTTAACCCAACACACGTTGGGCCTTAACCCAACACACGTTGGGCCTTAACCCAACACACGTTGGGCCTTAACCCAACACACGTTGGGCCTTAACCTGCTCTGTAATTGTCATACGACGCGTTAAATTAGTGTAGTGTTGCCTAACTGCAACCCCCGCAATATAGTTTGCCACTCGCACTGCCCGGTCCCCAGAGTATCGCTTCATGTTAAACACCTTGCAGCTATACACTGTAATGCGGATGGCAGCAGGACGTACATGCTCAATGCCCTTCGCAGTTGTTCATTGGCATTCGCATGGCGAAGCACAGCCTACGTTGTGGTACGGCTTGTGTCAACTGTCCGCTGATGTTGTACGTCCAAATCACACACTGTACTGCACATTGGTCCTCATGTACTGAATGATACATCGTGGTACATGTGTGACCGTACCACGACTGCGCCAACAACGGCGAACCATACGGTCCAAATATTGTGCACTCAGCTACGTGTCGTCTCCCTATAAGAGCTGGATTGTAGTATGGTATGCCGTGGATGGCGATCAGCATGAGCCGTCTGTTGATGTAGTGGCGCGTGTTGTCAGACGTAGTCGTCTCTTCTCACACACCGTGATAGCATGGTGCACTGCGTTCCACATCTGCGACATGCGACAGAGGCCGGTTGACAGTCGTTCGCGCAATGGACATCGCATACGTACGGGGGCCACCTTCCACGTGTTCGCGAAGCGTGCACATGTTGTTGCGTGTATGTGGGCAGACATAGTGTGTCGTGACACCTGACACAGGCATGCAACAATCGTTGAATTTGCAAATGGCGATGGACGTCTACGTTTGCTGGTGACGTTACGCAAATGAACAACTGGTAAACCGTTGTGGTGCGGTTGTTCTCGCTAGAGGTGAATCAGTGATGGCGACGATCGGTTGAGCTACCAACCGGTTGTTTCAGCGATACCCACCATGCCCACGAACGTGAATGGCATGTGGGTGTGAAGCGATACGCGGCGGTGGCTGGGTGGGACCGTCCCCGGCCGGTGAGGGGGGGCCTCCCGGCGTGCTGGCCGCGCGGTGCGTGGGCGCACGCGCTACAGCCGGCTGGTGGGGGCGGCCAGTGGCAGGCGCGCCGGCCGACGGAGGCGGCAGGCGGCGCAGCTGCGCGCCGGCGCACCCTGCACGCGGCGCCGTGCGGCCAAAGTAGGTCCTCGCGGGCCCGGTGCGAAGCGCGGTGGACATCTGCAGTGTGCTGGTCCGATTGAGGACTGTGTGCGCTGAGGATGCGCCGCCGCCCGGCGCTCGGCGCCGCGACGCCGTCTGCTGCTCGGTCGCCTCTGCGGTTCTCGCAGGTGGTTTGTATCGCAGCTGTGCGGACGTGTTGGCGCGTGCGCTGTGCTGGGAGAGTTCGCTTCGGCACCCAAGTGGGGCTTTTGTCCTTCTGTGGCGCTGGCGTTGGAGCTGCCGGCCACCGTAGGTGGCGCGTGTTGTCTCCCGCCGGCAATGCCACGACAGCACGCTCCCGGGCCTCTGTCGGCAGCGGCAAGCTCAGTTGGGAGCACGGGTGGTCGCACCTAAAGCGTCTACTCGCCAAACCCCGGGCGATTGCGCCTCTCTCGAACCCGACCAAGTACTTAGGACGGCGCTGCGCGCCGCCGGGACCTGAGAGGGTTTCGAGGTGTATTGTGCAGGGGAGCTCAGCCTCCTCCTGTTTGCAGAATAATCGAGCGGACGCTTGCGTGTTCGCGCGGGCCCCCGGGACACACTCCCGGGCGGCCGGCTGCTCAGCTCTAGTTGACGCAGCTCCCTGGTTGATCCTGCCAGTAGTCATATGCTTGTCTCAAAGATTAAGCCATGCATGTCTCAGTACAAGCCGCATTAAGGTGAAACCGCGAATGGCTCATTAAATCAGTTATGGTTCCTTAGATCGTACCCACGTTACTTGGATAACTGTGGTAATTCTAGAGCTAATACATGCAAACAGAGTCCCGACCAGAGATGGAAGGGACGCTTTTATTAGATCAAAACCAATCGGTCGGCTCGTCCGGTCCGTTTGCCTTGGTGACTCTGAATAACTTTGGGCTGATCGCACGGTCCTCGTACCGGCGACGCATCTTTCAAATGTCTGCCTTATCAACTGTCGATGGTAGGTTCTGCGCCTACCATGGTTGTAACGGGTAACGGGGAATCAG
>NW_026047812.1:42500-47500 GCF_023864345.2 Schistocerca serialis cubense
TGAAGAGTTATGTCCAATATGCGACATTCCCGCTGTCCATATACATGAGCTGCGAGCTGTACCACGTACGAGCTACAGACGCGATCGCGTTGCTCTCTGTACGAATGCAGATGCTCAGCGGCAGCTAGGAGGCGCTCCATCCATGTCGGTACCGGTGAGCGTTGCACTCGCAGTCGCAAAAACGTACGGCAAGTATATTACTCGGAAGAGTCAATGACAGTCCAAGCCCCCCTGCGTGGGAAGAGTCTTCCTAGGCCATGACCCACCGGAAGGGCGCAGCGTCCCCCACCCCAGACATGTGACGTCAGACTATCGGTATTGACGACTAGACTGATTCCTTATAATCATTTGCCATACACCGGTGGAAGCTGCCGAGACGAGTAACTACATAGCGGGCTCGCCGTGTCACTAATGTACAGAGATACAATAGTTTCGACTGGAACCGGATTAAACGTATACACGGCGCTGATTAGTAATAGATAGAGCCATCAGAATACAGATAATGTATAGACCTGTCCGTATACATGCTGAAAGACTCTGCTCACAATCACACGTCAGCCAGACACTCTTATCACGCACTACTCTCTGCCTGTAACAGGCACACAGACAATATGTAAGCACCAGCATGGAACAACACCCAGTGCATCCTCTCTGCCACATTAGACAATCCACACTATCATAACCAGACCGGGAGGTCCACTCGGAAAACAGAATATCCCACCCTTCCGACAACCACCATTGCTCAGCTAAGCCACCAACACCCACACATGTCCCACACAGGGGTGCACCCAACATCACAATACTGCCTCCTGTCACACCACACAAACAATGGCAGGAATGAAAGACACAGGTCTGCCACAAGCATGGAATCAGAGCGCCGCCTGTTATGAGCCAAAGGTGCACCCTGACGTGGCAAATCAGATGATGCCGCAGTCATTTACTTACGATAATCACAATCAACAAACCGGCCCCCCCCCCCCAAAACACCTTTCCTTACAACAATGTGTACCTTAACCTAACCCATATTGTGCCTTAACCTAACCCATATTGTGCCTTAACCTAACCCATATTGTGCCTTAACCTAACCCGTATTGTGCCTTAACCTAACCCGTATTGTGCCTTAACCTAACCCGTATTGTGCCTTAACCTAACCCGTATTGTGCCTTAACCTAACCCGTGTTGTGCCTTAACCTAACCCGTGTTGTGCCTTAACCTAACCCGTGTTGTGCCTTAACCTAACCCGTGTTGTGCCTTAACCTAACCCGTGTTGTGCCTTAACCTAACCCGTGTTGTGCCTTAACCTAACCCGTGTTGTGCCTTAACCTAACCCGTGTTGTGCCTTAACCTAACCCGTGTTGTGCCTTAACCTAACCCGTGTTGTGCCTTAACCTAACCCGTGTTGTGCCTTAACCTAACCCGTGTTGTGCCTTAACCTAACCCGTGTTGTGCCTTAACCTAACCCGTGTTGTGCCTTAACCTAACCCGTGTTGTGCCTTAACCTAACCCGTGTTGTGCCTTAACCTAACCCGTGTTGTGCCTTAACCTAACCCGTGTTGTGCCTTAACCTAACCCGTGTTGTGCCTTAACCTAACCCGTGTTGTGCCTTAACCTAACCCGTGTTGTGCCTTAACCTAACCTATGTTGCGCCTTAACCTAACCTATGTTGCGCCTTAACCTAACCTATGTTGCGCCTTAGCCCAACACACGTTGCGCCTTAGCCCAACACACGTTGGGCCTTAGCCCAACACACGTTGGGCCTTAGCCCAACACACGTTGGGCCTTAGCCCAACACACGTTGGGCCTTAGCCCAACACACGTTGGGCCTTAGCCCAACACACGTTGGGCCTTAGCCCAACACACGTTGGGCCTTAGCCCAACACACGTTGGGCCTTAACCCAACACACGTTGGGCCTTAACCCAACACACGATGGGCCTTAACCCAACACACGATGGGCCTTAACCCAACACACGTTGGGCCTTAACCCAACACACGTTGGGCCTTAACCCAACACACGTTGGGCCTTAACCCAACACACGTTGGGCCTTAACCCAACACACGTTGGGCCTTAACCCAACACACGTTGGGCCTTAACCCAACACACGTTGGGCCTTAACCCAACACACGTTGGGCCTTAACCCAACACACGTTGGGCCTTAACCCAACACACGTTGGGCCTTAACCCAACACACGTTGGGCCTTAACCCAACACACGTTGGGCCGTAACCCAACACACGTTGGGCCTTAACCCAACACACGTTGGGCCTTAACCCAACACACGTTGGGCCTTAACCCAACACACGTTGGGCCTTAACCCAACACACGTTGGGCCTTAACCCAACACACGTTGGGCCTTAACCCAACACACGTTGGGCCTTAACCCAACACACGTTGGGCCTTAACCCAACACACGTTGGGCCTTAACCCAACACACGTTGGGCCTTAACCCAACACACGTTGGGCCTTAACCCAACACACGTTGGGCCTTAACCCAACACACGTTGGGCCTTAACCCAACACACGTTGGGCCTTAACCCAACACACGTTGGGCCTTAACCCAACACACGTTGGGCCTTAACCCAACACACGTTGGGCCTTAACCCAACACACGTTGGGCCTTAACCTGCTCTGTAATTGTCATACGACGCGTTAAATTAGTGTAGTGTTGCCTAACTGCAACCCCCGCAATATAGTTTGCCACTCGCACTGCCCGGTCCCCAGAGTATCGCTTCATGTTAAACACCTTGCAGCTATACACTGTAATGCGGATGGCAGCAGGACGTACATGCTCAATGCCCTTCGCAGTTGTTCATTGGCATTCGCATGGCGAAGCACAGCCTACGTTGTGGTACGGCTTGTGTCAACTGTCCGCTGATGTTGTACGTCCAAATCACACACTGTACTGCACATTGGTCCTCATGTACTGAATGATACATCGTGGTACATGTGTGACCGTACCACGACTGCGCCAACAACGGCGAACCATACGGTCCAAATATTGTGCACTCAGCTACGTGTCGTCTCCCTATAAGAGCTGGATTGTAGTATGGTATGCCGTGGATGGCGATCAGCATGAGCCGTCTGTTGATGTAGTGGCGCGTGTTGTCAGACGTAGTCGTCTCTTCTCACACACCGTGATAGCATGGTGCACTGCGTTCCACATCTGCGACATGCGACAGAGGCCGGTTGACAGTCGTTCGCGCAATGGACATCGCATACGTACGGGGGCCACCTTCCACGTGTTCGCGAAGCGTGCACATGTTGTTGCGTGTATGTGGGCAGACATAGTGTGTCGTGACACCTGACACAGGCATGCAACAATCGTTGAATTTGCAAATGGCGATGGACGTCTACGTTTGCTGGTGACGTTACGCAAATGAACAACTGGTAAACCGTTGTGGTGCGGTTGTTCTCGCTAGAGGTGAATCAGTGATGGCGACGATCGGTTGAGCTACCAACCGGTTGTTTCAGCGATACCCACCATGCCCACGAACGTGAATGGCATGTGGGTGTGAAGCGATACGCGGCGGTGGCTGGGTGGGACCGTCCCCGGCCGGTGAGGGGGGGCCTCCCGGCGTGCTGGCCGCGCGGTGCGTGGGCGCACGCGCTACAGCCGGCTGGTGGGGGCGGCCAGTGGCAGGCGCGCCGGCCGACGGAGGCGGCAGGCGGCGCAGCTGCGCGCCGGCGCACCCTGCACGCGGCGCCGTGCGGCCAAAGTAGGTCCTCGCGGGCCCGGTGCGAAGCGCGGTGGACATCTGCAGTGTGCTGGTCCGATTGAGGACTGTGTGCGCTGAGGATGCGCCGCCGCCCGGCGCTCGGCGCCGCGACGCCGTCTGCTGCTCGGTCGCCTCTGCGGTTCTCGCAGGTGGTTTGTATCGCAGCTGTGCGGACGTGTTGGCGCGTGCGCTGTGCTGGGAGAGTTCGCTTCGGCACCCAAGTGGGGCTTTTGTCCTTCTGTGGCGCTGGCGTTGGAGCTGCCGGCCACCGTAGGTGGCGCGTGTTGTCTCCCGCCGGCAATGCCACGACAGCACGCTCCCGGGCCTCTGTCGGCAGCGGCAAGCTCAGTTGGGAGCACGGGTGGTCGCACCTAAAGCGTCTACTCGCCAAACCCCGGGCGATTGCGCCTCTCTCGAACCCGACCAAGTACTTAGGACGGCGCTGCGCGCCGCCGGGACCTGAGAGGGTTTCGAGGTGTATTGTGCAGGGGAGCTCAGCCTCCTCCTGTTTGCAGAATAATCGAGCGGACGCTTGCGTGTTCGCGCGGGCCCCCGGGACACACTCCCGGGCGGCCGGCTGCTCAGCTCTAGTTGACGCAGCTCCCTGGTTGATCCTGCCAGTAGTCATATGCTTGTCTCAAAGATTAAGCCATGCATGTCTCAGTACAAGCCGCATTAAGGTGAAACCGCGAATGGCTCATTAAATCAGTTATGGTTCCTTAGATCGTACCCACGTTACTTGGATAACTGTGGTAATTCTAGAGCTAATACATGCAAACAGAGTCCCGACCAGAGATGGAAGGGACGCTTTTATTAGATCAAAACCAATCGGTCGGCTCGTCCGGTCCGTTTGCCTTGGTGACTCTGAATAACTTTGGGCTGATCGCACGGTCCTCGTACCGGCGACGCATCTTTCAAATGTCTGCCTTATCAACTGTCGATGGTAGGTTCTGCGCCTACCATGGTTGTAACGGGTAACGGGGAATCAGGGTTCGATTCCGGAGAGGGAGCCTGAGAAACGGCTACCACATCCAAGGAAGGCAGCAGGCGCGCAAATTACCCACTCCCGGCACGGGGAGGTAGTGACGAAAAATAACGATACGGGACTCATCCGAGGCCCCGTAATCGGAATGAGTACACTTTAAATCCTTTAACGAGTATCTATTGGAGGGCAAGTCTGGTGCCAGCAGCCGCGGTAATTCCAGCTCCAATAGCGTATATTAAAGTTGTTGCGGTTAAAAAGCTCGTAGTTGGATTTGTGTCCCACGCTGTTGGTTCACCGCCCG
>NW_026047812.1:55000-57711 GCF_023864345.2 Schistocerca serialis cubense
CCCAGACATGTGACGTCAGACTATCGGTATTGACGACTAGACTGATTCCTTATAATCATTTGCCATACACCGGTGGAAGCTGCCGAGACGAGTAACTACATAGCGGGCTCGCCGTGTCACTAATGTACAGAGATACAATAGTTTCGACTGGAACCGGATTAAACGTATACACGGCGCTGATTAGTAATAGATAGAGCCATCAGAATACAGATAATGTATAGACCTGTCCGTATACATGCTGAAAGACTCTGCTCACAATCACACGTCAGCCAGACACTCTTATCACGCACTACTCTCTGCCTGTAACAGGCACACAGACAATATGTAAGCACCAGCATGGAACAACAACCCAGTGCATCCTCTCTGCCACATTAGACAATCCACACTATCATAACCAGACCGGGAGGTCCACTCGGAAAACAGAATATCCCACCCTTCCGACAACCACCATTGCTCAGCTAAGCCACCAACACCCACACATGTCCCACACAGGGGTGCACCCAACATCACAATACTGCCTCCTGTCACACCACACAAACAATGGCAGGAATGAAAGACACAGGTCTGCCACAAGCATGGAATCAGAGCGCCGCCTGTTATGAGCCAAAGGTGCACCCTGACGTGGCAAATCAGATGATGCCGCAGTCATTTACTTACGATAATCACAATCAACAAACCGGCCCCCCCCCCCCCCCAAAACACCTTTCCTTACAACAATGTGTACCTTAACCTAACCCATATTGTGCCTTAACCTAACCCATATTGTGCCTTAACCTAACCCATATTGTGCCTTAACCTAACCCGTATTGTGCCTTAACCTAACCCGTATTGTGCCTTAACCTAACCCGTATTGTGCCTTAACCTAACCCGTATTGTGCCTTAACCTAACCCGTGTTGTGCCTTAACCTAACCCGTGTTGTGCCTTAACCTAACCCGTGTTGTGCCTTAACCTAACCCGTGTTGTGCCTTAACCTAACCCGTGTTGTGCCTTAACCTAACCCGTGTTGTGCCTTAACCTAACCCGTGTTGTGCCTTAACCTAACCCGTGTTGTGCCTTAACCTAACCCGTGTTGTGCCTTAACCTAACCCGTGTTGTGCCTTAACCTAACCCGTGTTGTGCCTTAACCTAACCCGTGTTGTGCCTTAACCTAACCCGTGTTGTGCCTTAACCTAACCCGTGTTGTGCCTTAACCTAACCCGTGTTGTGCCTTAACCTAACCCGTGTTGTGCCTTAACCTAACCCGTGTTGTGCCTTAACCTAACCCGTGTTGTGCCTTAACCTAACCCGTGTTGTGCCTTAACCTAACCGTGTTGTGCCTTAACCTAACCTATGTTGCGCCTTAACCTAACCTATGTTGCGCCTTAACCTAACCTATGTTGCGCCTTAACCTAACCTATGTTGCGCCTTAGCCCAACACACGTTGCGCCTTAGCCCAACACACGTTGGGCCTTAGCCCAACACACGTTGGGCCTTAGCCCAACACACGTTGGGCCTTAGCCCAACACACGTTGGGCCTTAGCCCAACACACGTTGGGCCTTAGCCCAACACACGTTGGGCCTTAACCCAACACACGTTGGGCCTTAACCCAACACACGATGGGCCTTAACCCAACACACGATGGGCCTTAACCCAACACACGTTGGGCCTTAACCCAACACACGTTGGGCCTTAACCCAACACACGTTGGGCCTTAACCCAACACACGTTGGGCCTTAACCCAACACACGTTGGGCCTTAACCCAACACACGTTGGGCCTTAACCCAACACACGTTGGGCCTTAACCCAACACACGTTGGGCCTTAACCCAACACACGTTGGGCCTTAACCCAACACACGTTGGGCCGTAACCCAACACACGTTGGGCCTTAACCCAACACACGTTGGGCCTTAACCCAACACACGTTGGGCCTTAACCCAACACACGTTGGGCCTTAACCCAACACACGTTGGGCCTTAACCCAACACACGTTGGGCCTTAACCCAACACACGTTGGGCCTTAACCCAACACACGTTGGGCCTTAACCCAACACACGTTGGGCCTTAACCCAACACACGTTGGGCCTTAACCCAACACACGTTGGGCCTTAACCCAACACACGTTGGGCCTTAACCCAACACACGTTGGGCCTTAACCCAACACACGTTGGGCCTTAACCCAACACACGTTGGGCCTTAACCCAACACACGTTGGGCCTTAACCCAACACACGTTGGGCCTTAACCCAACACACGTTGGGCCTTAACCCAACACACGTTGGGCCTTAACCTGCTCTGTAATTGTCATACGACGCGTTAAATTAGTGTAGTGTTGCCTAACTGCAACCCCCGCAATATAGTTTGCCACTCGCACTGCCCGGTCCCCAGAGTATCGCTTCATGTTAAACACCTTGCAGCTATACACTGTAATGCGGATGGCAGCAGGACGTACATGCTCAATGCCCTTCGCAGTTGTTCATTGGCATTCGCATGGCGAAGCACAGCCTACGTTGTGGTACGGCTTGTGTCAACTGTCCGCTGATGTTGTACGTCCAAATCACACACTGTACTGCACATTGGTCCTCATGTACTGAATGATACATCGTGGTACATGTTGTTGACCCCCGTACCACGACTGCGCCAACAACGGCGAACCATACGGTCCAAATATTGTGCACTCAGCTACGTGTCGTCTCCCTATAAGAGCTGGATTGTAGTATGGTATGCCGTGG
>NW_026047813.1:0-2500 GCF_023864345.2 Schistocerca serialis cubense
GGTTAAGTAGCACAACATAGGTTAGGTTAAGGCACAACATAGGTTAGGTTAAGGCACAACATAGGTTAGGTTAAGGCACAACGTAGGTTAGGTTAAGGCACAACGTAGGTTAGGTTAAGGCACAACGTAGGTTAGGTTAAGGCACAACGTAGGTTAGGTTAAGGCACAACGTAGGTTAGGTTAAGGCACAACGTAGGTTAGGTTAAGGCACAACGTAGGTTAGGTTAAGGCACAACGTAGGTTAGGTTAAGGCACAACGTAGGTTAGGTTAAGGCACAACGTAGGTTAGGTTAAGGCACAACGTAGGTTAGGTTAAGGCACAACGTAGGTTAGGTTAAGGCACAACGTAGGTTAGGTTAAGGCACAACGTAGGTTAGGTTAAGGCACAACGTAGGTTAGGTTAAGGCACAACGTAGGTTAGGTTAAGGCACAACGTAGGTTAGGTTAAGGCACAACGTAGGTTAGGTTAAGGCACAACGTAGGTTAGGTTAAGGCACAACGTAGGTTAGGTTAAGGCACAACGTAGGTTAGGTTAAGGCACAACGTAGGTTAGGTTAAGGCACAACGTAGGTTAGGTTAAGGCACAACGTAGGTTAGGTTAAGGCACAACGTAGGTTAGGTTAAGGCACAACGTAGGTTAGGTTAAGGCACAACGTAGGTTAGGTTAAGGCACAACGTAGGTTAGGTTAAGGCACAACGTAGGTTAGGTTAAGGCACAACGTAGGTTAGGTTAAGGCACAACGTAGGTTAGGTTAAGGCACAACGTAGGTTAGGTTAAGGCACAACGATAGGTTAGGTTAAGGCACAACAGTAGGTTAGGTTAAGGCACAACATAGGTTAGGTTAAGGCACAACATAGGTTAGGTTAAGGCACAACATAGGTTAGGTTAAGGCACAACATAGGTTAGGTTAAGGCACAACATAGGTTAGGTTAAGGCACAACATAGGTTAGGTTAAGGCACAACATAGGTTAGGTTAAGGCACAACATAGGTTAGGTTAAGGCACAACATAGGTTAGGTTAAGGCACAACATAGGTTAGGTTAAGGCACAACGTAGGTTAGGTTAAGGCACAACGTAGGTTAGGTTAAGGCACAACGTAGGTTAGGTTAAGGCACAACGTAGGTTAGGTTAAGGCACAACGTAGGTTAGGTTAAGGCACAACGTAGGTTAGGTTAAGGCACAACGTAGGTTAGGTTAAGGTACAACGTAGGTTAGGTTAAGGTACAACGTAGGTTAGGTTAAGGTACAACGTAGGTTAGGTTAAGGTACAACGTAGGTTAGGTTAAGGTACAACGTAGGTTAGGTTAAGGTACAACGTAGGTTAGGTTAAGGTACAACGTAGGTTAGGTGAAGGCGCAATGTAGGTTAGGTTAAGGTACGATATACCTTAGGTTAAGGTACAATATCGCTTAGGTTAAGGTACAATATAGCTTAGGTTAAGGTACACGTTGTAGGGAAAGGTGTATTTTGGGGGGGGAGGGGGCGGCAGGTTCGTTGATAGTGATTATCGTAAGTGCATGCCTGCGGGATCATCCGATTTGTCACGTCAGGATGCACTTGTGGCTCATGACAGGCGGCGCTCCGATTCCAAGGTTGTGGCAGATCTGTGTCTTTCATTCCTGCCATTGTTTGTGTACTGTGACAGGAGGCAGTATTGTGATGTTGGGTGCACCCCTGTGTAGGACATGTGTGGGTGTTCGTGGCTTAGCTGAGCAATGGCGGATGTCGGAAGGGTGGGATATTCTGTTTTCTGGGTGGACCTCCCGGTCTGGTTATGATAGTGTGGATTGTGTAATGTGGCGGAGAGGATGCACCGGATGTTCTTCCATGCTGGTGGTTAGATATTGTGTGTGTGCCTGTTAGAGGCAGAGAGTAGTGTGTGATAGTGTCTGGCTGACGTGTGGTTCTCATTGTGTGCAGAGTCTTTCAGCATGTATAGGGACGGTTGTATATATTATCTGTATTCTGATGGCTCTGCATCTATTACTAATCAGTGCCGTGTATACGGTTACTCTGGTTCCAGTCGAAACTGTTCTATCTCTGTACATTAGTGACACTGCGGCTCCACTATGTTGCCGCCCCTGTCGGCCGTTTCCCCCAGTGTGTGGCTAATGATTATCAGCAATCAGTCTATTAGTCAATACCGGTAGTGTGACGACGTGAAATGTCCGGGATGGGGGAAGCTACACGCTTCCCGTGGGTCAGGGCCTAGAAAGACTCTTCCCACGCAGGAGGCTCGGACTGTCATTACTCTTCCGAGAAATATATTTGCCCAGCGTTTTTTGCGACTGCGAGTGCGACGCGTACGAGTACCGACATGGATGGGGCGCTTCCTAGCTGATCGCTCAGCATCGGAGAAATATATTTGCCCAACGTTTTTTGCGACTGCGAGTGCAACGCCCAAGGGTACCGACGTGGATGGGGCGCTTCCTAGCTGATCGCTCGGCATGGGAATCCGTACAGTGAGCAATGCGATCGCGTCTGTAGCTTGTACGTGGTA
>NW_026047813.1:7500-15000 GCF_023864345.2 Schistocerca serialis cubense
CTTGTTCGCTATCGGTCTCGTGGTCATATTTAGTCTCAGATGGAGTTTACCACCCACTTGGAGCTGCACTCTCAAGCAACCCGACTCGAAGGAGAGGTCCCGCCGACGCTCGCACCGGCCGCTACGGGCCTGGCACCCTCTACGGGCCGTGGCCTCATTCAAGTTGGACTTGGGCTCGGCGCGAGGCGTCGGGGTAGTGGACCCTCCCAAACACCACATGCCACGACAGGCGGCAGCCTGCGGGGTTCGGTGCTGGACTCTTCCCTGTTCGCTCGCCGCTACTGGGGGAATCCTTGTTAGTTTCTTTTCCTCCGCTTAGTAATATGCTTAAATTCAGCGGGTAGTCTCGCCTGCTCTGAGGTCGTTGTACGAGGTGTCGCACGCCACACCGCCAGCCGGCTGTGCACGCTACCGAGTAAGTACCGGTATGCGAACCGCCAGGCGACGGGCGCGCATCGCACGTTTAAGGAGACGCGGCCGGCCCCACAGGCGGCCACGACACTCCCAGGTCTGCGAAGCGGGGCAAACGCCGCGCGCTTCAGTATACGTAGCCGACCCTCAGCCAGACGTGGCCCGGGAACGGAATCCATGGACCGCAATGTGCGTTCGAAACGTCGATGTTCATGTGTCCTGCAGTTCACATGTCGACGCGCAATTTGCTGCGTTCTTCATCGACCCACGAGCCGAGTGATCCACCGTCCTGGGTGATCTTTTCATAGTTTCCACCATCTCTTTCGAGACAGTTGCATAGGCGGGACTGAGGCGTGTGGCGGCCCTGTTCCAGCGTTCAGTGTCCAACGGCCTCACGGCCGATGGGCGTCGTACGGCTCCACACCGGAGCGGACAGGCAGTCGGGCGAAAGTCATTCAAAACCGGCGCCAGGCGCCAGGTGCCGCAGGCCAGCCGCTCCAGCGCTTCAGCGCTCGTACCACACAACATTGCCGTTAGTTTTGAGACGAACGCGTGGTTCCGCACGCGGCGCACGGCTACTGCGAGCCGTACAGGTAGCTGCGTGTTGCGCGACACGACACGCACATCGAAAGACATGCAGTCTAGTCGGTAATGATCCTTCCGCAGGTTCACCTACGGAAACCTTGTTACGACTTTTACTTCCTCTAAATGATCAAGTTTGGTCATCTTTCCGGTAGCATCGGCAACGACAGAGTCAATGCCGCGTACCAGTCCGAAGACCTCACTAAATCATTCAATCGGTAGTAGCGACGGGCGGTGTGTACAAAGGGCAGGGACGTAATCAACGCGAGCTTATGACTCGCGCTTACTGGGAATTCCTCGTTCATGGGGAACAATTGCAAGCCCCAATCCCTAGCACGAAGGAGGTTCAGCGGGTTACCCCGACCTTTCGGCCTAGGAAGACACGCTGATTCCTTCAGTGTAGCGCGCGTGCGGCCCAGAACATCTAAGGGCATCACAGACCTGTTATTGCTCAATCTCGTGCGGCTAGAAGCCGCCTGTCCCTCTAAGAAGAAAAGTAATCGCTGACAGCACGAAGGATGTCACGCGACTAGTTAGCAGGCTAGAGTCTCGTTCGTTATCGGAATTAACCAGACAAATCGCTCCACCAACTAAGAACGGCCATGCACCACCACCCACCGAATCAAGAAAGAGCTATCAATCTGTCAATCCTTCCGGTGTCCGGGCCTGGTGAGGTTTCCCGTGTTGAGTCAAATTAAGCCGCAGGCTCCACTCCTGGTGGTGCCCTTCCGTCAATTCCTTTAAGTTTCAGCTTTGCAACCATACTTCCCCCGGAACCCAAAAGCTTTGGTTTCCCGGAGGCTGCCCGCCGAGTCATCGGAGGAACTGCGGCGGATCGCTGGCTGGCATCGTTTATGGTTAGAACTAGGGCGGTATCTGATCGCCTTCGAACCTCTAACTTTCGTTCTTGATTAATGAAAACATACTTGGCAAATGCTTTCGCTTCTGTTCGTCTTGCGACGATCCAAGAATTTCACCTCTAACGTCGCAATACGAATGCCCCCGCCTGTCCCTATTAATCATTACCTCGGGTTCCGAAAACCAACAAAATAGAACCGAGGTCCTATTCCATTATTCCATGCACACAGTATTCAGGCGGGCTTGCCTGCTTTAAGCACTCTAATTTGTTCAAAGTAAACGTGCCGGCCCACCGAGACACTCAATAAAGAGCACCCTGGTAGGATTTCAACGGGGTCCGCCTCGGGACGCACGAGCACGCACGAGGCGGTCGCACGCCTTCGGCTCGCCCCACCGGCAGGACGTCCCACGATACATGCCAGTTAAACACCGACGGGCGGTGAACCAACAGCGTGGGACACAAATCCAACTACGAGCTTTTTAACCGCAACAACTTTAATATACGCTATTGGAGCTGGAATTACCGCGGCTGCTGGCACCAGACTTGCCCTCCAATAGATACTCGTTAAAGGATTTAAAGTGTACTCATTCCGATTACGGGGCCTCGGATGAGTCCCGTATCGTTATTTTTCGTCACTACCTCCCCGTGCCGGGAGTGGGTAATTTGCGCGCCTGCTGCCTTCCTTGGATGTGGTAGCCGTTTCTCAGGCTCCCTCTCCGGAATCGAACCCTGATTCCCCGTTACCCGTTACAACCATGGTAGGCGCAGAACCTACCATCGACAGTTGATAAGGCAGACATTTGAAAGATGCGTCGCCGGTACGAGGACCGTGCGATCAGCCCAAAGTTATTCAGAGTCACCAAGGCAAACGGACCGGACGAGCCGACCGATTGGTTTTGATCTAATAAAAGCGTCCCTTCCATCTCTGGTCGGGACTCTGTTTGCATGTATTAGCTCTAGAATTACCACAGTCATCCAAGTAACGTGGGTACGATCTAAGGAACCATAACTGATTTAATGAGCCATTCGCGGTTTCACCTTAATGCGGCTTGTACTGAGACATGCATGGCTTAATCTTTGAGACAAGCATATGACTACTGGCAGGATCAACCAGGGAGCTGCGTCAACTAGAGCTGAGCAGCCGGCCGCCCGGGAGTGTGTCCCGGGGGCCCGCGCGAACACGCAAGCGTCCGCTCAATTATTCTGCAAACAGGAGGAGGCTGAGCTCCCCTGCACAACACACCTCGAAACCCTCTCAGGTCCCGGCGGCGCGCAGCGCCGTCCTAAGTACTTGGTCGGGTTCGAGAGAGGCGCAATCGCCCGGAGTTAGGCGAGTAGACGCTTTAGGTGCGACCACCCGTGCTCCCAACTGAGCTTGCCGCTGCCGACAGAGGCCCGGGAGCGTGCTGTCGTGGCATTGCCGGCGGGAGACAACACGCGCCACCTACGGTGACCGGCAGCTCCAACGCCAGCGCCACAGAAGGACAAAAGCCCCACTTGGGTGCCGAAGCGAACTCTCCCAGCACAGCGCACGCGCCAACACGTCCGCACAGCTGCGATACAAACCACCTGCGAGAACCGCTGGGGCGACCGAGCAGCAGACGGCGTCGCGGCGCCGAGCGCCGGGCGGCGGCGCATCCTCAGCGCACACAGTCCTCAATCGGACCAGCACACTGCAGATGGCCACCGCGCTTCGCACCGGGCCCGCGAGGACCTACTTTGGCCGCAAGGCGCCGCGAGCAGGGGGCGCCGGCGCGCAGCTGCGCCGCCTGCCGCGTCCGTCGGCCGGCGCGCCTGCCACTGGCCGCCCCCACCAGCCGGCTGTAGCGCGTGCGCCCACGCACCGCGCTGCCAGCACGCCGGGCGGCCCCCCCTCACCGGCCGGGGACGGTCCCACCCAGCCACCGCCGCGTATCGCCTCACACCCAGATCCCCTTTCGCGTTCGTGGGCATGGTGGGTCCCCTTTCACGTTCGTGGGCATGGTGGGTATCCCTGAAACAACCGGTTAATAGCTCGACCGATCGTCGCCAACACTGATTCACCTCTAGCGAGAACAACCGCACCACAACGGGTTACCTGTTGTTCATTTGCGTAACGTCACCAGCAAACGTAGACGTCCATCGCCATTTGCAACGAGTATTGCATGCCTGTGTCAGGTGTCACAACACACTACGTCTGCCCACATAGACGCAACAACATGTGCACGCCTCGAGAACACGTGGAAGGTAGCCCCCGTACGTATGCGGTGTCCATTGCGCGAACGACTGTCAGCCGGCCTCTGCAGGATGTCGCAGATGTGGAACGCGGTGCAACATGCTATCACGGTGTGTGAGAAGAGACGACTACGTCCGAATACACGCTCCACTACATCAACAGACTGCTCATGCTGATCGCCATCCAGGGCGTCCGTTCCTCCCACACGTCTGAATGGCGTACCACACTGCAATCCAGCTCTTATAGGGAGACGACACGTAGCTGCGTGCACAATATTTGGACTGTATGGTCTGCCGTTGCTAGGCGCAGTCGTCGTACGGTCACACATGTGCCACGATGTATCATTCAGTACATACGGACCAATGTGCAGTACAGTTTGTGGGTTTTGCGTACATCGGCGGACAGGTGACAGGCCGTACCACAACGTAGGCTGAGTACGTCGGCATGCGAAGGGCATTGAACATGCAAACTTCTCAACGACCAGCTTGCGAAGGCAGGGGGGAAGGGGGGGGGGCATGTACGTCCTGCTGCTATCCACATTACAGTGTATAGCAGGAGCATGTGGAAAGTCAGCAACACCTGCAAGGTGTTTAACATGACGCGATACACAGGGGACCGGGCAGTGCGAATAGCGAACTATATTGCGAGGGTTGCGGTTAGGCAACACTACACTAATTTAACGAGTTGCATAACAATTACAGAGCAGGTTCAGCGACAACGTGCGTCAGGTTAAGGCGCAATATAGGTTAGGTTGAGGCACAATATAGGTTAGGTTAAGGCACAACATGGGTTACGTTAAGGCACAAATTGGGTTACGTTAAGGCACAACATGGGTTACGTTAAGGCACAACATGGGTTACGTTAAGGCACAAATTAGGTTACGTTAAGGCACAAATTAGGTTACGTTAAGGCACAAATTAGGTTACGTTAAGGCACAAATTAGGTTACGTTAAGGCACAAATTAGGTTACGTTAAGGCACAAATTAGGTTACGTTAAGGCACAAATTAGGTTACGTTAAGGCACAAATTAGGTTACGTTAAGGCACAAATTAGGTTACGTTAAGGCACAAATTAGGTTACGTTAAGGCACAAATTAGGTTACGTTAAGGCACAAATTAGGTTACGTTAAGGCACAAATTAGGTTACGTTAAGGCACAAATTAGGTTACGTTAAGGCACAAATTAGGTTACGTTAAGGCACAAATTAGGTTACGTTAAGGCACAAATTAGGTTACGTTAAGGCACAAATTAGGTTACGTTAAGGCACAAATTAGGTTACGTTAAGGTACAATATGGGTTAGGTTAAGGTACAATATGGGTTAGGTTAAGGTACAATATGGGTTAGGTTAAGGTACAATATGGGTTAGGTTAAGGTACAATATGGGTTAGGTTAAGGCACAACGTAGGTTAGGTTAAGGCACAACATAGGTTAGGTTAAGGCACAACATAGGTTAGGTTAAGGCACAACATAGGTTAGGTTAAGGCACAACATAGGTTAGGTTAAGGCACAACATAGGTTAGGTTAAGGCACAACATAGGTTAGGTTAAGGCACAACATAGGTTAGGTTAAGGCACAACATAGGTTAGGTTAAGGCACAACATAGGTTAGGTTAAGGCACAACGTAGGTTAGGTTAAGGCACAACGTAGGTTAGGTTAAGGCACAACGTAGGTTAGGTTAAGGCACAACGTAGGTTAGGTTAAGGCACAACGTAGGTTAGGTTAAGGCACAACGTAGGTTAGGTTAAGGCACAACGTAGGTTAGGTTAAGGCACAACGTAGGTTAGGTTAAGGCACAACGTAGGTTAGGTTAAGGCACAACGTAGGTTAGGTTAAGGCACAACGTAGGTTAGGTTAAGGCACAACGTAGGTTAGGTTAAGGCACAACGTAGGTTAGGTTAAGGCACAACGTAGGTTAGGTTAAGGCACAACGTAGGTTAGGTTAAGGCACAACGTAGGTTAGGTTAAGGCACAACGTAGGTTAGGTTAAGGCACAACGTAGGTTAGGTTAAGGCACAACGTAGGTTAGGTTAAGGCACAACGTAGGTTAGGTTAAGGCACAACGTAGGTTAGGTTAAGGCACAACGTAGGTTAGGTTAAGGCACAACGTAGGTTAGGTTAAGGCACAACGTAGGTTAGGTTAAGGCACAACGTAGGTTAGGTTAAGGCACAACGTAGGTTAGGTTAAGGCACAACGTAGGTTAGGTTAAGGCACAACGTAGGTTAGGTTAAGGCACAACGTAGGTTAGGTTAAGGCACAACGTAGGTTAGGTTAAGGCACAACGTAGGTTAGGTTAAGGCACAACATAGGTTAGGTTAAGGCACAACATAGGTTAGGTTAAGGCACAACATAGGTTAGGTTAAGGCACAACATAGGTTAGGTTAAGGCACAACATAGGTTAGGTTAAGGCACAACATAGGTTAGGTTAAGGCACAACATAGGTTAGGTTAAGGCACAACATAGGTTAGGTTAAGGCACAACATAGGTTAGGTTAAGGCACAACATAGGTTAGGTTAAGGCACAACATAGGTTAGGTTAAGGCACAACATAGGTTAGGTTAAGGCACAACATAGGTTAGGTTAAGGCACAACGTAGGTTAGGTTAAGGCACAACGTAGGTTAGGTTAAGGCACAACGTAGGTTAGGTTAAGGCACAACGTAGGTTAGGTTAAGGCACAACGTAGGTTAGGTTAAGGCACAACGTAGGTTAGGTTAAGGTACAACGTAGGTTAGGTTAAGGTACAACGTAGGTTAGGTTAAGGTACAACGTAGGTTAGGTTAAGGTACAACGTAGGTTAGGTTAAGGTACAACGTAGGTTAGGTTAAGGTACAACGTAGGTTAGGTTAAGGTACAACGTAGGTTAGGTTAAGGTACAACGTAGGTTAGGTTAAGGCGCAATGTAGGTTAGGTTAAGGTACGATATACCTTAGGTTAAGGTACAATATCGCTTAGGTTAAGGTACAATATAGCTTAGGTTAAGGTACACGTTGTAGGGAAAGGTGTATTTTGGGGGGGGAGGGGGCGGCAGGTTCGTTGATAGTGATTATCGTAAGTGCATGCCTGCGGGATCATCCGATTTGTCACGTCAGGATGCACTTGTGGCTCATGACAGGCGGCGCTCCGATTCCAAGGTTGTGGCAGATCTGTGTCTTTCATTCCTGCCATTGTTTGTGTACTGTGACAGGAGGCAGTATTGTGATGTTGGGTGCACCCCTGTGTAGGACATGTGTGGGTGTTCGTGGCTTAGCTGAGCAATGGCGGATGTCGGAAGGGTGGGATATTCTGTTTTCTGGGTGGACCTCCCGGTCTGGTTATGATAGTGTGGATTGTGTAATGTGGCGGAGAGGATGCACCGGATGTTCTTCCATGCTGGTGGTTAGATATTGTGTGTGTGCCTGTTAGAGGCAGAGAGTAGTGTGTGATAGTGTCTGGCTG
>NW_026047813.1:20000-22500 GCF_023864345.2 Schistocerca serialis cubense
GTAGCACCGCTCGACATACTCGACAAAGCAATCCGGTAGGCCATGCGCCTTCAGCACGGGGCGAAGGGCAGCATGATGAGTCATAGTTACTCCCGCCGTTTACCCGCGCTTGCTTGAATTTCTTCACGTTGACATTCAGAGCACTGGGCAGAAATCACATTGCGTCAACACCCGCTAGGGCCATCGCAATGCTTTGTTTTAATTAGACAGTCGGATTCCCCCAGTCCGTGCCAGTTCTGAGTTGATCGTTGAATGGCGGCCGAAGAGAATCCGCGCACCCGCGCGCCCCCGGAGGAGCACGCTAAGGCGGACGCGGCCTCGCAGCAAGGAAGATCCGTGGGAGGCCAAGGCACGGGACCGAGCTCGGATCCTGCACGCAGGTTGAAGCACCGGGGCGCGAACGCCGCGCAGGCGCGCGCATCCTGCACCGCCGGCCAGCACGAGGCCGACCAACGGCGAGAGCAGACCACGCCCGCGCTAAACGCCCGCACTTACCGGCACCCCTACGGCACTCACCTCGCCCAGGCCCGGCACGTTAGCGCTGACCCACTTCCCGACCAAGCCCGACACGCCCCGATCCTCAGAGCCAATCCTTATCCCGAAGTTACGGATCCAATTTGCCGACTTCCCTTACCTACATTATTCTATCGACTAGAGGCTCTTCACCTTGGAGACCTGCTGCGGATATGGGTACGAACCGGCGCGACACCTCCACGTGGCCCTCTCCCGGATTTTCAAGGTCCGAGGGGAAGATCGGGACACCGCCGCAACTGCGGTGCTCTTCGCGTTCCAAACCCTATCTCCCTGCTAGAGGATTCCAGGGAACTCGAACGCTCATGCAGAAAAGAAAACTCTTCCCCGATCTCCCGACGGCGTCTCCGGGTCCTTTTGGGTTACCCCGACGAGCATCTCTAAAAGAGGGACCCGACTTGTATCGGTTCCGCTGCCGGGTTCCGGAATAGGAACCGGATTCCCTTTCGCCCAACGGGGGCCAGCACAAAGCGCATCATGCTATGACGGCCCCCATCAACATCGGATTTCTCCTAGGGCTTAGGATCGACTGACTCGTGTGCAACGGCTGTTCACACGAAACCCTTCTCCGCGTCAGCCCTCCAGGGCCTCGCTGGAGTATTTGCTACTACCACCAAGATCTGCACCGACGGCGGCTCCAGGCAGGCTCACGCCCAGACCCTTCTGCGCCCACCGCCGCGACCCTCCTACTCGTCAGGGCTTCGCGGCCGGCCGCAAGGACCGGCCATGACTGCCAGACTGACGGCCGAGTATAGGCACGACGCTTCAGCGCCATCCATTTTCAGGGCTAGTTGCTTCGGCAGGTGAGTTGTTACACACTCCTTAGCGGATTCCGACTTCCATGGCCACCGTCCTGCTGTCTTAAGCAACCAACGCCTTTCATGGTTTCCCATGAGCGTCGATTCGGGCGCCTTAACTCGGCGTTTGGTTCATCCCACAGCGCCAGTTCTGCTTACCAAAAGTGGCCCACTTGGCACTCCGATCCGAGTCGTTTGCTCGCGGCTTCAGCATATCAAGCAAGCCGGAGATCTCACCCATTTAAAGTTTGAGAATAGGTTGAGGTCGTTTCGGCCCCAAGGCCTCTAATCATTCGCTTTACCGGATGAGACTCGTACGAGCACCAGCTATCCTGAGGGAAACTTCGGAGGGAACCAGCTACTAGATGGTTCGATTAGTCTTTCGCCCCTATACCCAGCTCCGACGATCGATTTGCACGTCAGAATCGCTACGGACCTCCATCAGGGTTTCCCCTGACTTCGTCCTGGCCAGGCATAGTTCACCATCTTTCGGGTCCCAACGTGTACGCTCTAGGTGCGCCTCACCTCGCAATGAGGACGAGACGCCCCGGGAGTGCGGAGGCCGCCGCCCCGTGAAGGGCGGGGAAGCCCCATCCTCCCTCGGCCCGCGCAAGGCGAGACCTTCACTTTCATTACGCCTTTAGGTTTCGTACAGCCCAATGACTCGCGCACATGTTAGACTCCTTGGTCCGTGTTTCAAGACGGGTCGTGAAATTGTCCAAAGCTGAAGCGCCGCTGACGGGAGCGATTATTCCGCCCGAGAGCATCCCGAGCCAACAGCGGCGCGGGTCCGGGGCCGGGCCAGGTAGGTCCGTCATCCGGGAAGAACCGCGCGCGCTTGCCGGGAGCCCGAGCGCCCAAAGGGGCGAATCGACTCCTCCAGATATACCGCCGGGCAGCCAGCCAGGACACCGGGGCTCTGCCCAACAGACGCGAACCGAGGCCCGCGGAAGGACAGGCTGCGCACCCGGGCCGTAGGCCGGCACCCAGCGGGTCGCGACGTCCTACTAGGGGAGAAGTGCGGCCCACCGCACACCGGAACGGCCCCGCCCCGCGGCGAGTGGAAAGGCAACCGGACACGACCCCGCCGCGAATTGCTCCGCGCGGGCGGCCGGCCCCATCTGCCGAGGGCGGAGGCCAGTGGCCGGATGGGCGTGAATCTCACCCGTTCG
>NW_026047813.1:25000-30000 GCF_023864345.2 Schistocerca serialis cubense
TACTCGTTAAAGGATTTAAAGTGTACTCATTCCGATTACGGGGCCTCGGATGAGTCCCGTATCGTTATTTTTCGTCACTACCTCCCCGTGCCGGGAGTGGGTAATTTGCGCGCCTGCTGCCTTCCTTGGATGTGGTAGCCGTTTCTCAGGCTCCCTCTCCGGAATCGAACCCTGATTCCCCGTTACCCGTTACAACCATGGTAGGCGCAGAACCTACCATCGACAGTTGATAAGGCAGACATTTGAAAGATGCGTCGCCGGTACGAGGACCGTGCGATCAGCCCAAAGTTATTCAGAGTCACCAAGGCAAACGGACCGGACGAGCCGACCGATTGGTTTTGATCTAATAAAAGCGTCCCTTCCATCTCTGGTCGGGACTCTGTTTGCATGTATTAGCTCTAGAATTACCACAGTTATCCAAGTAACGTGGGTACGATCTAAGGAACCATAACTGATTTAATGAGCCATTCGCGGTTTCACCTTAATGCGGCTTGTACTGAGACATGCATGGCTTAATCTTTGAGACAAGCATATGACTACTGGCAGGATCAACCAGGGAGCTGCGTCAACTAGAGCTGAGCAGCCGGCCGCCCGGGAGTGTGTCCCGGGGGCCCGCGCGAACACGCAAGCGTCCGCTCAATTATTCTGCAAACAGGAGGAGGCTGAGCTCCCCTGCACAACACACCTCGAAACCCTCTCAGGTCCCGGCGGCGCGCAGCGCCGTCCTAAGTACTTGGTCGGGTTCGAGAGAGGCGCAATCGCCCGGAGTTAGGCGAGTAGACGCTTTAGGTGCGACCACCCGTGCTCCCAACTGAGCTTGCCGCTGCCGACAGAGGCCCGGGAGCGTGCTGTCGTGGCATTGCCGGCGGGAGACAACACGCGCCACCTACGGTGACCGGCAGCTCCAACGCCAGCGCCACAGAAGGACAAAAGCCCCACTTGGGTGCCGAAGCGAACTCTCCCAGCACAGCGCACGCGCCAACACGTCCGCACAGCTGCGATACAAACCACCTGCGAGAACCGCTGGGGCGACCGAGCAGCAGACGGCGTCGCGGCGCCGAGCGCCGGGCGGCGGCGCATCCTCAGCGCACACAGTCCTCAATCGGACCAGCACACTGCAGATGGCCACCGCGCTTCGCACCGGGCCCGCGAGGACCTACTTTGGCCGCAAGGCGCCGCGAGCAGGGGGCGCCGGCGCGCAGCTGCGCCGCCTGCCGCGTCCGTCGGCCGGCGCGCCTGCCACTGGCCGCCCCCACCAGCCGGCTGTAGCGCGTGCGCCCACGCACCGCGCTGCCAGCACGCCGGGCGGCCCCCCCTCACCGGCCGGGGACGGTCCCACCCAGCCACCGCCGCGTATCGCCTCACACCCAGATCCCCTTTCGCGTTCGTGGGCATGGTGGGTCCCCTTTCACGTTCGTGGGCATGGTGGGTATCCCTGAAACAACCGGTTAATAGCTCGACCGATCGTCGCCAACACTGATTCACCTCTAGCGAGAACAACCGCACCACAACGGGTTACCTGTTGTTCATTTGCGTAACGTCACCAGCAAACGTAGACGTCCATCGCCATTTGCAACGAGTATTGCATGCCTGTGTCAGGTGTCACAACACACTACGTCTGCCCACATAGACGCAACAACATGTGCACGCCTCGAGAACACGTGGAAGGTAGCCCCCGTACGTATGCGGTGTCCATTGCGCGAACGACTGTCAGCCGGCCTCTGCAGGATGTCGCAGATGTGGAACGCGGTGCAACATGCTATCACGGTGTGTGAGAAGAGACGACTACGTCCGAATACACGCTCCACTACATCAACAGACTGCTCATGCTGATCGCCATCCAGGGCGTCCGTTCCTCCCACACGTCTGAATGGCGTACCACACTGCAATCCAGCTCTTATAGGGAGACGACACGTAGCTGCGTGCACAATATTTGGACTGTATGGTCTGCCGTTGCTAGGCGCAGTCGTCGTACGGTCACACATGTGCCACGATGTATCATTCAGTACATACGGACCAATGTGCAGTACAGTTTGTGGGTTTTGCGTACATCGGCGGACAGGTGACAGGCCGTACCACAACGTAGGCTGAGTACGTCGGCATGCGAAGGGCATTGAACATGCAAACTTCTCAACGACCAGCTTGCGAAGGCAGGGGGGAAGGGGGGGGGGCATGTACGTCCTGCTGCTATCCACATTACAGTGTATAGCAGGAGCATGTGGAAAGTCAGCAACACCTGCAAGGTGTTTAACATGACGCGATACACAGGGGACCGGGCAGTGCGAATAGCGAACTATATTGCGAGGGTTGCGGTTAGGCAACACTACACTAATTTAACGAGTTGCATAACAATTACAGAGCAGGTTCAGCGACAACGTGCGTCAGGTTAAGGCGCAATATAGGTTAGGTTGAGGCACAATATAGGTTAGGTTAAGGCACAACATGGGTTACGTTAAGGCACAAATTGGGTTACGTTAAGGCACAACATGGGTTACGTTAAGGCACAACATGGGTTACGTTAAGGCACAAATTAGGTTACGTTAAGGCACAAATTAGGTTACGTTAAGGCACAAATTAGGTTACGTTAAGGCACAAATTAGGTTACGTTAAGGCACAAATTAGGTTACGTTAAGGCACAAATTAGGTTACGTTAAGGCACAAATTAGGTTACGTTAAGGCACAAATTAGGTTACGTTAAGGCACAAATTAGGTTACGTTAAGGCACAAATTAGGTTACGTTAAGGCACAAATTAGGTTACGTTAAGGCACAAATTAGGTTACGTTAAGGCACAAATTAGGGTTAAGGCACAACATGGGTTAGGTTAAGGCACAACATGGGTTAGGTTAAGGCACAACATGGGTTAGGTTAAGGCACAACATGGGTTAGGTTAAGGCACAACATGGGTTAGGTTAAGGCACAACATGGGTTAGGTTAAGGCACAACATGGGTTAGGTTAAGGCACAACATGGGTTAGGTTAAGGCACAACATGGGTTAGGTTAAGGCACAACATGGGTTAGGTTAAGGCACAACATGGGTTAGGTTAAGGCACAACATGGGTTAGGTTAAGGCACAACATGGGTTAGGTTAAGGCACAACATGGGTTAGGTTAAGGCACAACATGGGTTAGGTTAAGGCACAACATGGGTTAGGTTAAGGCACAACATGGGTTAGGTTAAGGCACAACATGGGTTAGGTTAAGGCACAACATGGGTTAGGTTAAGGCACAACATGGGTTAGGTTAAGGCACAACATGGGTTAGGTTAAGGCACAACATGGGTTAGGTTAAGGCACAACATGGGTTAGGTTAAGGCACAACATGGGTTAGGTTAAGGCACAACATGGGTTAGGTTAAGGCACACCATGGGTTAGGTTAAGGCACACCATGGGTTAGGTTAAGGCACACCATGGGTTAGGTTAAGGCACAACATGGGTTAGGTTAAGGCACAACATGGGTTAGGTTAAGGCACAACATGGGTTAGGTTAAGGCACAACATGGGTTAGGTTAAGGCACAACATGGGTTAGGTTAAGGCACAACGTAGGTTAGGTTAAGGCACAACGTGGGTTAGGTTAAGGCACAACGTGGGTTAGGTTAAGGCACAACGTGGGTTAGGTTAAGGCACAACGTGGGTTAGGTTAAGGCACAACATGGGTTAGGTTAAGGCACAACATGGGTTAGGTTAAGGCACACCATGGGTTAGGTTAAGGCACAACATGGGTTAGGTTAAGGCACAACATGGGTTAGGTTAAGGCACAACATGGGTTAGGTTAAGGCACAACATGGGTTAGGTTAAGGCACAACATGGGTTAGGTTAAGGCACAACATGGGTTAGGTTAAGGCACAACGTAGGTTAGGTTAAGGCACAACGTGGGTTAGGTTAAGGCACAACATGGGTTAGGTTAAGGCACAACATGGGTTAGGTTAAGGCACAACATGGGTTAGGTTAAGGCACAACATGGGTTAGGTTAAGGCACAACATGGGTTAGGTTAAGGCACAACATGGGTTAGGTTAAGGCACAACATGGGTTACGTTACGGCACAACATGGGTTACGTTACGGCACAACATGGGTTACGTTACGGCACAACATGGGTTACGTTACGGCACAACATGGGTTACGTTACGGCACAACATGGGTTACGTTACGGCACAACATGGGTTACGTTACGGCACAACATGGGTTACGTTACGGCACAAATTAGGTTAGGTTACGGCACAAATTAGGTTAGGTTAAGGCACAAATTAGGTTAGGTTAAGGCACAAATTAGGTTAGGTTAAGGCACAAATTAGGTTAGGTTAAGGCACAAATTAGGTTAGGTTAAGGCACAAATTAGGTTAGGTTAAGGCACAAATTAGGTTAGGTTAAGGCACAAATTAGGTTAGGTTAAGGCACGATATAGGTTAGGTTAAGGCACGATATAGGTTAGGTTAAGGCACGATATAGGTTAGGTTAAGGCACGATATAGGTTAGGTTAAGGCACGATATAGGTTAGGTTAAGGCACGATATAGGTTAGGTTAAGGCACGATATAGGTTAGGTTAAGGCACGATATAGGTTAGGTTAAGGTACGATATAGGTTAGGTTAAGGTACGATATAGGTTAGGTTAAGGTACGATATAGGTTAGGTTAAGGTACGATATAGGTTAGGTTAAGGTACGATATAGGTTAGGTTAAGGTACGATATAGGTTAGGTTAAGGTACGATATAGGTTAGGTTAAGGTACGATATAGGTTAGGTTAAGGTACGATATAGCGTAGGTTCAGATACACATTGTTGTAGGGAAAGGTGTATTGGGGGGGGGGCGGCAGGTTCGTTGATAGTGATTATCGTAATTGGATGCCTGCGGTATTATCCGATTTGTCACGTCAGGATGCACTTTTGGCTCATGACAGGCGGCGCTCCGATTCCATGGTTGTGGCAGATCTGTGTCTTTCATTCCTGCCATTGTTTGTGTGCTGTGACAGGAGGCAGTATTGTGATGTTGGGTGCACCACTGTGTA
>NW_026047813.1:37500-42500 GCF_023864345.2 Schistocerca serialis cubense
AGTCAAATTAAGCCGCAGGCTCCACTCCTGGTGGTGCCCTTCCGTCAATTCCTTTAAGTTTCAGCTTTGCAACCATACTTCCCCCGGAACCCAAAAGCTTTGGTTTCCCGGAGGCTGCCCGCCGAGTCATCGGAGGAACTGCGGCGGATCGCTGGCTGGCATCGTTTATGGTTAGAACTAGGGCGGTATCTGATCGCCTTCGAACCTCTAACTTTCGTTCTTGATTAATGAAAACATACTTGGCAAATGCTTTCGCTTCTGTTCGTCTTGCGACGATCCAAGAATTTCACCTCTAACGTCGCAATACGAATGCCCCCGCCTGTCCCTATTAATCATTACCTCGGGTTCCGAAAACCAACAAAATAGAACCGAGGTCCTATTCGATTATTCCATGCACACAGTATTCAGGCGGGCTTGCCTGCTTTAAGCACTCTAATTTGTTCAAAGTAAACGTGCCGGCCCACCGAGACACTCAATAAAGAGCACCCTGGTAGGATTTCAACGGGGTCCGCCTCGGGACGCACGAGCACGCACGAGGCGGTCGCACGCCTTCGGCTCGCCCCACCGGCAGGACGTCCCACGATACATGCCAGTTAAACACCGACGGGCGGTGAACCAACAGCGTGGGACACAAATCCAACTACGAGCTTTTTAACCGCAACAACTTTAATATACGCTATTGGAGCTGGAATTACCGCGGCTGCTGGCACCAGACTTGCCCTCCAATAGATACTCGTTAAAGGATTTAAAGTGTACTCATTCCGATTACGGGGCCTCGGATGAGTCCCGTATCGTTATTTTTCGTCACTACCTCCCCGTGCCGGGAGTGGGTAATTTGCGCGCCTGCTGCCTTCCTTGGATGTGGTAGCCGTTTCTCAGGCTCCCTCTCCGGAATCGAACCCTGATTCCCCGTTACCCGTTACAACCATGGTAGGCGCAGAACCTACCATCGACAGTTGATAAGGCAGACATTTGAAAGATGCGTCGCCGGTACGAGGACCGTGCGATCAGCCCTAAGTTATTCAGAGTCACCAAGGCAAACGGACCGGACGAGCCGACCGATTGGTTTTGATCTAATAAAAGCGTCCCTTCCATCTCTGGTCGGGACTCTGTTTGCATGTATTAGCTCTAGAATTACCACAGTTATCCAAGTAACGTGGGTACGATCTAAGGAACCATAACTGATTTAATGAGCCATTCGCGGTTTCACCTTAATGCGGCTTGTACTGAGACATGCATGGCTTAATCTTTGAGACAAGCATATGACTACTGGCAGGATCAACCAGGGAGCTGCGTCAACTAGAGCTGAGCAGCCGGCCGCCCGGGAGTGTGTCCCGGGGGCCCGCGCGAACACGCAAGCGTCCGCTCAATTATTCTGCAAACAGGAGGAGGCTGAGCTCCCCTGCACAACACACCTCGAAACCCTCTCAGGTCCCGGCGGCGCGCAGCGCCGTCCTAAGTACTTGGTCGGGTTCGAGAGAGGCGCAATCGCCCGGAGTTAGGCGAGTAGACGCTTTAGGTGCGACCACCCGTGCTCCCAACTGAGCTTGCCGCTGCCGACAGAGGCCCGGGAGCGTGCTGTCGTGGCATTGCCGGCGGGAGACAACACGCGCCACCTACGGTGACCGGCAGCTCCAACGCCAGCGCCACAGAAGGACAAAAGCCCTACTTGGGTGCCGAAGCGAACTCTCCCAGCACAGCGCACGCGCCAACACGTCCGCACAGCTGCGATACAAACCACCTGCGAGAACCGCTGGGGCGACCGAGCAGCAGACGGCGTCGCGGCGCCGAGCGCCGGGCGGCGGCGCATCCTCAGCGCACAAAGTCCTCAATCGGACCAGCACACTGCAGATGGCCACCGCGCTTCGCACCGGGCCCGCGAGGACCTACTTTGGCCGCAAGGCGCCGCGAGCAGGGGGCGCCGGCGCGCAGCTGCGCCGCCTGCCGCGTCCGTCGGCCGGCGCGCCTGCCACCGGCCGCCCCCACCAGCCGGCTGTAGCGCGTGCGCCCACGCACCGCGCTGCCAGCACGCCGGGCGGCCCCCCCTCACCGGCCGGGGACGGTCCCACCCAGCCACCGCCGCGTATCGCCTCACACCCAGATCCCCTTTCACGTTCGTGGGCATGGTGGGTCCCCTTTCACGTTCGTGGGCATGGTGGGTATCCCTGAAACAACCGGTTAATAGCTCGACCGATCGTCGCCAACACTGATTCACCTCTAGCGAGAACAACCGCACCACAACGGGTTACCGGTTGTTCATTTGCGTAACGTCACCAGCAAACGTACACGTCCATCGCCATTTGCAACGAGTATTGCATGCCTGTGTCAGGTGTCACAACACACTACGTCTGCCCACATAGACGCAACAACATGTGCACGCCTAGAGAACACGTGGAAGGTAGACCCCGTACGTATGCGGTGTCCATTGCGCGAACGACTGTCAGCCCGCCTCTGCAGCATGTCGCAGATGTGGAACGCGGTGCAACATGCTATCACGGTGTGTGAGAAGAGACGACTACGTCCGAATACACGCTCCACTACATCAACAGACTGCTCATGCTGATCGCCATCCAGGGCGTCCGTTCCTCCCACACGTCTGTATGGCGTACCACACTGCAATCCAGCTCTTATAGGGAGACGACACGTAGCTGCGTGCACAATATTTGGACTGTATGGTCCGCCGTTGCTAGGCGCTGTCGTCATACGGTCACATGGGCCACGATGTATCATTCAGTACATACGGAGCAATGTGCAGTACAGTTTGTGGGTTTTGCGTACATCGGCGGACAGGTGACAGGCCGTACCACAACGTAGGCTGAGTACGTCGGCATGCGAAGGGCATTGAACATGCAAACTTCTCACCGACCAGCTTGCGAAGGCAGGGGGGAAGGGGGGGGGGCATGTACGTCCTGCTGCTATCCACACTACAGTGTATAGCAGGAGCATGTGGAAAGTCAGCAACACCTGCAAGGTGTTTAACATGACGCGATACACAGGGGACCGGGCAGTGCGAGTAGCGAACTATTGCGAGGGTTGCGGTTAGGCAACACTACACTACTTTAACGGGTTGCATAACAATTACAGAGCAGGTTCAGCGACAACGTGCGTCAGGTTAAGGCGCAATATAGTTTAGGTTACGGCGCACTTTAGGTTAGGTTAAGGCACATTATAGGTTAGGTTAAGGCACAACATGGGTTACGTTAAGGCACAACATGGGTTACGTTAAGGCACAACATGGGTTAGGTTAAGGCACAACATGGGTTAGGTTAAGGCACAACATGGGTTAGGTTAAGGCACAACATGGGTTAGGTTAAGGCACAACATGGGTTAGGTTAAGGCACAACATGGGTTAGGTTAAGGCACAACATGGGTTAGGTTAAGGCACAACATGGGTTAGGTTAAGGCACAACATGGGTTAGGTTAAGGCACAACATGGGTTAGGTTAAGGCACAACATGGGTTAGGTTAAGGCACAACATGGGTTAGGTTAAGGCACAACATGGGTTAGGTTAAGGCACAACATGGGTTAGGTTAAGGCACAACATGGGTTAGGTTAAGGCACAACATGGGTTAGGTTAAGGCACAACATGGGTTAGGTTAAGGCACAACATGGGTTAGGTTAAGGCACAACATGGGTTAGGTTAAGGCACAACATGGGTTAGGTTAAGGCACAACATGGGTTAGGTTAAGGCACAACATGGGTTAGGTTAAGGCACAACATGGGTTAGGTTAAGGCACAACATGGGTTAGGTTAAGGCACAACATGGGTTAGGTTAAGGCACAACATGGGTTAGGTTAAGGCACAACATGGGTTAGGTTAAGGCACAACATGGGTTAGGTTAAGGCACAACATGGGTTAGGTTAAGGCACAACATGGGTTAGGTTAAGGCACAACATGGGTTAGGTTAAGGCACAACATGGGTTAGGTTAAGGCACAACATGGGTTAGGTTAAGGCACAACATGGGTTAGGTTAAGGCACAACATGGGTTAGGTTAAGGCACAACATGGGTTAGGTTAAGGCACAACATGGGTTAGGTTAAGGCACAACATGGGTTAGGTTAAGGCACAACATGGGTTAGGTTAAGGCACACCATGGGTTAGGTTAAGGCACACCATGGGTTAGGTTAAGGCACACCATGGGTTAGGTTAAGGCACAACATGGGTTAGGTTAAGGCACAACATGGGTTAGGTTAAGGCACAACATGGGTTAGGTTAAGGCACAACATGGGTTAGGTTAAGGCACAACATGGGTTAGGTTAAGGCACAACGTAGGTTAGGTTAAGGCACAACGTGGGTTAGGTTAAGGCACAACGTGGGTTAGGTTAAGGCACAACGTGGGTTAGGTTAAGGCACAACGTGGGTTAGGTTAAGGCACAACATGGGTTAGGTTAAGGCACAACATGGGTTAGGTTAAGGCACACCATGGGTTAGGTTAAGGCACAACATGGGTTAGGTTAAGGCACAACATGGGTTAGGTTAAGGCACAACATGGGTTAGGTTAAGGCACAACATGGGTTAGGTTAAGGCACAACATGGGTTAGGTTAAGGCACAACATGGGTTAGGTTAAGGCACAACATGGGTTAGGTTAAGGCACAACGTAGGTTAGGTTAAGGCACAACGTGGGTTAGGTTAAGGCACAACATGGGTTAGGTTAAGGCACAACATGGGTTAGGTTAAGGCACAACATGGGTTAGGTTAAGGCACAACATGGGTTAGGTTAAGGCACAACATGGGTTAGGTTAAGGCACAACATGGGTTACGTTACGGCACAACATGGGTTACGTTACGGCACAACATGGGTTACGTTACGGCACAACATGGGTTACGTTACGGCACAACATGGGTTACGTTACGGCACAACATGGGTTACGTTACGGCACAACATGGGTTACGTTACGGCACAACATGGGTTACGTTACGGCACAAATTAGGTTAGGTTACGGCACAAATTAGGTTAGGTTAAGGCACAAATTAGGTTAGGTTAAGGCACAAATTAGGT
>NW_026047813.1:47500-55000 GCF_023864345.2 Schistocerca serialis cubense
GGATTGCCCTTCCGGAGCCAATACAGCGCACCCCTTTCCCTGACCAGTAGGTCAAGTGGGGGGATTGCCGTGATGACAAGTAACGCATCAGCGGATGTCGTGCTGTATGCTCCGGTGAGGCGCACCAGCGCTTGGCGCTGTAGCCTCCTCACCGCCGCCGCAGGTTTTCTCTTTCTCAATCTATGAGCCCAAACACTCGATCCGTAAGCCGTGATGGCTACCAGAATGCTCGAGTGATACAGCCTTAGTGTATGCAGTGGCAGGTGGTATTGCCTGTTTGCAATGCTGGCTATTTTGTGGAATAGGGCTTGGCCTTTGCGACATACGAACTCGATGTGCGCCGTGAACAGCCTGGACTCGTCAAGGTGAATCCCCAGGTACCTTGTCATGTAAGTTCGCCTGATTGCTCCATTGTTGGCTCCTCCAGCTATTCGGAGCAAGGGATCACGCGCCAATCGGCCGCGCAGCATGACATACACAGTCTTCTCTGCAGACAGCTTCAGCTTCACCCTCTGGCACCACTCCTGTAGTGCATTTAACGCTGCATTGCAGTTTGCTTCTAGTATTGCCCGAGAATCACCTTCTATCACTAGAAGAATGTCATCAGCGTACGCCACCACGCCTCGCACTTGTCGCAGTTCCCCAAGTTCCTCCAGCACAGGTTCCAAACCCACGTCCCAGAATATGGGACCGCAGACTGAGCCCTGTGGGCATCCCTTAGTGATCAACTTCTCAACCGCCCGCCCCGGGCACCGCAAGACCGCTCGCCGGTGTCGGCAGTAGTCAAGCAGGCACCGGTACAGGGGCCCAGGACATTCCAACTTCCTTAGGCTGTCGAACAGAGCCGGCCACCATAGGTTATCGAAAGCCCCGGCGATGTCGACCATTATCCCCGCAACGTACTTAGCGGTAGATGTGTCCACTAGCGACATTGCCTTGTTTATAGCATCTTCTGTACACAGGCCCCTCCTGAATCCGTACTGGTCGGGACTTCGTCCCCTAAGCTCCCGGTGTTGCTCTAGCCGGAGGCATAGGAGCTTCTCCTGGAGCTTGGCCATGGAGTTCAAGAGACAGATTGGTCGGTACGATTTCGGCACTTCTGGATCCTTGTCATCACCCTTTCGCAGTATAACCACTTCAGCAGTCTTCCACGACTCTGGTACCCGTCCCTGTCGCAAACACTCGTTGTAGAGGTTTGTCAGGTAAGGGCAGATCTCCGCGCATAAGGCTTGAAGAGCCTCTGCAGCGAGACCATCTTGTCCCGTCGCCTTCTTTCGGCGCAATTCGAGAATGGCTATGGTAACTTCACGTTCAGTGAATGGAGCAACTGGCGTCTCATTGGCATACGCCTCATTGAGTTGTCTCCTCATATTCCCCTGTTCCTCATTCTCATCTTCGCTACTATCATCTGGCAACAAGGTGCTCATGAGTAGCTCGGCTGACTCCTGCCAGTCCCTGGTGTGGCTGCCATCATTCTTCCTTAGGGTTGACAGGACCGTCGGTGACCGAACTTTCGATGCGGCAATTCTGTACGGCGTTCCCCAGGGGTCAGCCGCCAGACTGTCACGAACGAAAGACTGCCAACTCTCAATCCGTACCGTGTGCAGCGTCCGCTTAAACACCGCCTTGGCCCGCCTGTACCGCGCAAGCGTGGCCTCACGCATGTGATCGCCTATGCTGCGCTGGTATTGCCGCCGCGCCCTTCTGCATTCGCGTCGGAGACGTTGCAGCTCAGGGTTCCAAGGCGCTTTAGGCGTTTTCCCTGTATGGGCTAACGGGACTGCGCCCGTTGCTGCTGTAGTAGATAGGGACAGCGGGAATCTCGTTAATCCATTCATGCGCGTCACTAATTAGATGACGAGGCATTTGGCTACCAACAGCCGTCTTTATTCAAAATAATTTGAATAACACAAAATATATACATATATAATGCGTGGCAGGTGTTTGACGCCATGTCCGCCACCGAGGTGGGGACTTACAGGGCGTACCACAAGATACAAGTATAAAACTAACATACACATATACATATATATTAGTGCGGAAGAACAACAAAAACAAAAAAACACAAAATAATGACACAAAGAAGGAAGAACAAAGACGGTTTATTCCTCCTGTGGATAGGCCCCAGGAGTCAAGGCGAAGAAAAATATCCAGCAGCCTAGCCGACGCCGACACGCTGCTTCGGGCTAGGGGCCGTCATACGCTCGAAAATCTTGTAACTTCTGCAGCAACTCTGTAGTGTTCTGGTGCTCAGCACCGCTAGTTCTCGGGGTCGGAAGCCTAAGGCGGCGAGATCCCTCGCCGACGCTGGAGACCATACACCCCTCCAGTTCAACGTCGCGGTGGACACAATCACCTCCTCAACGTCACGGTGCAGGTTGGAGATAGCACGCCGGATGGACGGCGTGTCGTAGTAGGCCGCCTTCTGGGAATGACACCAGTCGAGCCGGAGATGGTCTCCGACTATCTGGGCGTCGACCACGCGGGCGATGCCGTCTTTGACCGCCACCACGTCAGGCTTGCGGATGCCCTCAGGTGTTCGGAGGTGGGGCTCCACGGAGACATTGAAGCCCCTCTGCGCGAGTCCGCGGGCGACATAACGCACAACAGCGTCATGGCGCTTGACCCGGGACCCGTGCGTCCTGAAGCAAGCCTGAAGTACGTGGTTGGCGGTCTCCACGGCCTGGCACCCCGCGCGGCATCTGGTGTCCGCCTCCCGGCCGCGACTGCGCCGTGCCTTCGTAGGGAAGGCGTTGATGCGGGCGCGGAGGGCGTCGATGTAGTCACGCCCAGATAGCAGGCGACTGGTGTCGGCGACCCACTGATGTTGGCCACTGACGGCGGCAGAGGATGACAGCGCCGCACCGTCAATGGCGATGTGTAGGCGCGCCGCCCACATTTCCCCAACCTGCGTTGACGATTTGAGGAGGTGGCCCTCCCACATTAGGTGGCGCTCCAGCACCTCGATCTCACGCTGCACTTCATCCATGCCTGCACCGTCGCAGGCTGGCCCTATCTTCTTCAGCGCCAGGAGACGGGACCGACGAAGCGTCGGACCCATCCATCGGCAAGATGGGATGCCGAGGCCCCCCTGGGCAACAGGAGCGTGGAAGTATCCCAGGGGGGTGTCCGCCGGAAGGCGGAACCATCTCCTGACGGCGGCCCGGATGGTAACGTCGGCCGACTTCAATGCACCCACCCGGGTGCGGCTGAGGGCCAGCCCGTGGTACAGGCCAGGGAGAAGCACGTTGGTGAGAGCGTGGAGGCGCTGTTGCGGCTTCAGCGGAGCTCGGGAGATGACGTCAAGCTGCTCCACCAGGTGACGACGTGGATTGAAGACACAGCGACCCGCCGTGGAGAATTGCAGCCCCAGGTACCGGAAGGTTTCACCCACACGCAGGGCAGGCATGGTGGTATTGCCTGCTGTGAAGGTGACATTGCTGTCCACCTTCACCTTCTTCTCGCGCCCTGACGCGACTAAAGCGAGGGTGAAACACTTCCGGGCGTTGATCTGCAGCCCTAGGTGGGCGAGGGCTGCGGTAGCTGCGTCGATGAGGGACTGCAAGCCCCTCGGGGTCGCTGCAAACAGCAAGACGTCATCTGCAAAGGCCGCAGCGTTGACTCTGCGACCGAGGATCCGAGCTCCGATGTGGGAGGGCAGTTGGCCTAAAACGTAGTCCACCGCAAAGTTGAACAGGAGGGGGGAGAGGGGATCGCCCTGGCGAACGCCCCGTGCTGGCTGCACAGACACGCCCACGCCGGCGCCGTCCGCTATCACTGTCGTGCTGCCCTCGTAGCACCGCTCGACATACTCGACAAAGCAATCCGGTAGGCCATGCGCCTTCAGCACGGGGCGAAGGGCAGCATGATCCACCGAATCGAATGCCTTAGATACATCGATCGATGCCACAAAGACAGAGCGGCAGGAGCGAACTGCGTCGGTGAGAGCAGTGTCCAGGATGAAAGTGTTTTCCAACATCCCATCCCGAGGGATGAATGCCCGCTGACGTTCGTCCACAGCACAAGCGCGCATCAGGCGTGACGCGAGAACCTTGTGAAAGGTCCGCGCCAACACCGAGCAGACCGTAATGGGGCGAAAGTCAGCGGGGGATGTTGGTGCAGCCGTTTTCGGGAGAAGGGACGTCCGCGCGCGAAGCAGGCGTTCCGGAAGGGCGCGGGCCAGAAGGAAGAGATTCATCACTTTCACCAGGACTTCGTGCGGCAGGCGCCGCAACTCCGCTGGGGTAAGGCCGTCCGGCCCAGCTGCTGATCCCCTGGGCGGCAACGCGGCGGCGACCTCCTCATGTGTGACCGGCCCCCATAGGCACTCAAGAGCGACAGGCTCCGAGTGCGGAAGGAGGCGGTCACGAATGAAGCCCGCGGTGGAGACGGGCTTCTTAGTGAAGAGGTCCGCCCAGAAGTCCAGCAGACCAGGGATGGCAGGTGGCGGCTGGAGCAGGGTGCCATCCAAGAGGCCGCGCACGCAACGTGCGCGCGACCGTCGGAAGGCATCCTGCGTTCTCGCGTATTCCCAGCGGCGCCGCTTGCGCTTCTGCGTCGGCGGCGCGGCAGGCGGCCGCTTCGATGGTTGGCGCGGCCGCTGTGTCCTGGTGATCGATCTCTCCCCTCTGGACCCGACCGACGCAAGGGCATCCGGGAGCATGCCCAGGATGACATCGGGCGGCGTGCCCCGCCCCAGACCAATGACTCGATCCAGGGCAGAGAAACGCTGGGCGGAAGCAGGTAGCCCCGCCAGATGCTCCCAGATGGCGGCGTCAGTCGGCCCCTCCGGCGGCGGCCCGGTGGTGTCGGCCGCGAAGTCCTCGGCTGCGTCGACGGGCGGCGCAGCGGCCTCGCCCGCGTCAGGCAGCGGGCTCGCTGCTCCCCGGCGGGACGCCGGCTCTTCCCCCCGACCGATCTCAAGCGCCTCCATGAACTGGCGGACAAGCTGCTTGTGGGCAGCTTGCCGCCGTCGGCACTTGATTGCCTCAAGCGTTCGGTCGGGGAACATCCTGATGAGTTCTTGATTTACAAAGAAGAACCGGGCGTCCCTCTCGAGGAACAGTTCGGCCTCTGCCTTGGCGAGCGACAGGACTTCTTCCTCCGTCCACCTCGCGCGATGCCTCTCCGTCACGATCTCCGCGTTGGCGGCCGCAAGATGTTGGCGGCGGCGATGGACCCCGAGACCATTCTTGGTGGTGAAGCTGCGGTGGCACTCACTACAGGCGTATACTGCTGCAAAAGTTACAAGATTTTCGGCACGGCCGGTTGGCCGGCTAGGTGCTGGGGGAGTTGGGGTGGCACCTTCAGCGGAAGGGCCACCACTTATTCTCTGGTTACTGCCCCCAACTAAAAAAAGGGATAATGCGAGGGGGGGCTGGTAACCCCCCCAAGCCCCAGGTGCGGTCTTCCACTCTGCGAAAATCAGCGGGCCCACGAGAAGGGGAGAAGACCGCAGGAGAGGAGAGGCTAAGAGGGCTAGGCCCATGTATTGCGCATCACTCTCCCTGTAACCATAACCCAAGGAAGGCACCTCGCAGCAGCAGCACGACTACATCAAGACCGCACTTCGAAAAGCCAAGTCCGGATGCAGCCACACCGCCGCCACTTGGTCACCTTAAGAGAGTCATAGTTACTCCCGCCGTTTACCCGCGCTTGCTTGAATTTCTTCACGTTGACATTCAGAGCACTGGGCAGAAATCACATTGCGTCAACACCCGCTAGGGCCATCGCAATGCTTTGTTTTAATTAGACAGTCGGATTCCCCCAGTCCGTGCCAGTTCTGAGTTGATCGTTGAATGGCGGCCGAAGAGAATCCGCGCACCCGCGCGCCCCCGGAGGAGCACGCTAAGGCGGACGCGGCCTCGCAGCAAGGAAGATCCGTGGGAGGCCAAGGCACGGGACCGAGCTCGGATCCTGCACGCAGGTTGAAGCACCGGGGCGCGAACGCCGCGCAGGCGCGCGCATCCTGCACCGCCGGCCAGCACGAGGCCGACCAACGGCGAGAGCAGACCACGCCCGCGCTAAACGCCCGCACTTACCGGCACCCCTACGGCACTCACCTCGCCCAGGCCCGGCACGTTAGCGCTGACCCACTTCCCGACCAAGCCCGACACGCCCCGATCCTCAGAGCCAATCCTTATCCCGAAGTTACGGATCCAATTTGCCGACTTCCCTTACCTACATTATTCTATCGACTAGAGGCTCTTCACCTTGGAGACCTGCTGCGGATATGGGTACGAACCGGCGCGACACCTCCACGTGGCCCTCTCCCGGATTTTCAAGGTCCGAGGGGAAGATCGGGACACCGCCGCAACTGCGGTGCTCTTCGCGTTCCAAACCCTATCTCCCTGCTAGAGGATTCCAGGGAACTCGAACGCTCATGCAGAAAAGAAAACTCTTCCCCGATCTCCCGACGGCGTCTCCGGGTCCTTTTGGGTTACCCCGACGAGCATCTCTAAAAGAGGGGCCCGACTTGTATCGGTTCCGCTGCCGGGTTCCGGAATAGGAACCGGATTCCCTTTCGCCCAACGGGGGCCAGCACAAAGTGCATCATGCTATGACGGCCCCCATCAACATCGGATTTCTCCTAGGGCTTAGGATCGACTGACTCGTGTGCAACGGCTGTTCACACGAAACCCTTCTCCGCGTCAGCCCTCCAGGGCCTCGCTGGAGTATTTGCTACTACCACCAAGATCTGCACCGACGGCGGCTCCAGGCAGGCTCACGCCCAGACCCTTCTGCGCCCACCGCCGCGACCCTCCTACTCGTCAGGGCTTCGCGGCCGGCCGCAAGGACCGGCCATGACTGCCAGACTGACGGCCGAGTATAGGCACGACGCTTCAGCGCCATCCATTTTCAGGGCTAGTTGCTTCGGCAGGTGAGTTGTTACACACTCCTTAGCGGATTCCGACTTCCATGGCCACCGTCCTGCTGTCTTAAGCAACCAACGCCTTTCATGGTTTCCCATGAGCGTCGATTCGGGCGCCTTAACTCGGCGTTTGGTTCATCCCACAGCGCCAGTTCTGCTTACCAAAAGTGGCCCACTTGGCACTCCGATCCGAGTCGTTTGCTCGCGGCTTCAGCATATCAAGCAAGCCGGAGATCTCACCCATTTAAAGTTTGAGAATAGGTTGAGGTCGTTTCGGCCCCAAGGCCTCTAATCATTCGCTTTACCGGATGAGACTCGTACGAGCACCAGCTATCCTGAGGGAAACTTCGGAGGGAACCAGCTACTAGATGGTTCGATTAGTCTTTCGCCCCTATACCCAGCTCCGACGATCGATTTGCACGTCAGAATCGCTACGGACCTCCATCAGGGTTTCCCCTGACTTCGTCCTGGCCAGGCATAGTTCACCATCTTTCGGGTCCCAACGTGTACGCTCTAGGTGCGCCTCACCTCGCAATGAGGACGAGACGCCCCGGGAGTGCGGAGGCCGCCGCCCCGTGAAGGGCGGGGAAGCCCCATCCTCCCTCGGCCCGCGCAAGGCGAGACCTTCA
>NW_026047813.1:60000-62500 GCF_023864345.2 Schistocerca serialis cubense
CTAGGCGCTGTCGTCATACGGTCACATGGGCCACGATGTATCATTCAGTACATACGGAGCAATGTGCAGTACAGTTTGTGGGTTTTGCGTACATCGGCGGACAGGTGACAGGCCGTACCACAACGTAGGCTGAGTACGTCGGCATGCGAAGGGCATTGAACATGCAAACTTCTCACCGACCAGCTTGCGAAGGCAGGGGGGAAGGGGGGGGGGCATGTACGTCCTGCTGCTATCCACACTACAGTGTATAGCAGGAGCATGTGGAAAGTCAGCAACACCTGCAAGGTGTTTAACATGACGCGATACACAGGGGACCGGGCAGTGCGAGTAGCGAACTATATTGCGAGGGTTGCGGTTAGGCAACACTACACTACTTTAACGGGTTGCATAACAATTACAGAGCAGGTTCAGCGACAACGTGCGTCAGGTTAAGGCGCAATATAGTTTAGGTTACGGCGCACTTTAGGTTAGGTTAAGGCACATTATAGGTTAGGTTAAGGCACAACATGGGTTACGTTAAGGCACAACATGGGTTACGTTAAGGCACAACATGGGTTAGGTTAAGGCACAACATGGGTTAGGTTAAGGCACAACATGGGTTAGGTTAAGGCACAACATGGGTTAGGTTAAGGCACAACATGGGTTAGGTTAAGGCACAACATGGGTTAGGTTAAGGCACAACATGGGTTAGGTTAAGGCACAACATGGGTTAGGTTAAGGCACAACATGGGTTAGGTTAAGGCACAACATGGGTTAGGTTAAGGCACAACATGGGTTAGGTTAAGGCACAACATGGGTTAGGTTAAGGCACAACATGGGTTAGGTTAAGGCACAACATGGGTTAGGTTAAGGCACAACATGGGTTAGGTTAAGGCACAACATGGGTTAGGTTAAGGCACAACATGGGTTAGGTTAAGGCACAACATGGGTTAGGTTAAGGCACAACATGGGTTAGGTTAAGGCACAACATGGGTTAGGTTAAGGCACAACATGGGTTAGGTTAAGGCACAACATGGGTTAGGTTAAGGCACAACATGGGTTAGGTTAAGGCACAACATGGGTTAGGTTAAGGCACAACATGGGTTAGGTTAAGGCACAACATGGGTTAGGTTAAGGCACAACATGGGTTAGGTTAAGGCACAACATGGGTTAGGTTAAGGCACAACATGGGTTAGGTTAAGGCACAACATGGGTTAGGTTAAGGCACAACATGGGTTAGGTTAAGGCACAACATGGGTTAGGTTAAGGCACAACATGGGTTAGGTTAAGGCACAACATGGGTTAGGTTAAGGCACAACATGGGTTAGGTTAAGGCACAACATGGGTTAGGTTAAGGCACAACATGGGTTAGGTTAAGGCACACCATGGGTTAGGTTAAGGCACACCATGGGTTAGGTTAAGGCACACCATGGGTTAGGTTAAGGCACAACATGGGTTAGGTTAAGGCACAACATGGGTTAGGTTAAGGCACAACATGGGTTAGGTTAAGGCACAACATGGGTTAGGTTAAGGCACAACATGGGTTAGGTTAAGGCACAACGTAGGTTAGGTTAAGGCACAACGTGGGTTAGGTTAAGGCACAACGTGGGTTAGGTTAAGGCACAACGTGGGTTAGGTTAAGGCACAACGTGGGTTAGGTTAAGGCACAACATGGGTTAGGTTAAGGCACAACATGGGTTAGGTTAAGGCACACCATGGGTTAGGTTAAGGCACAACATGGGTTAGGTTAAGGCACAACATGGGTTAGGTTAAGGCACAACATGGGTTAGGTTAAGGCACAACATGGGTTAGGTTAAGGCACAACATGGGTTAGGTTAAGGCACAACATGGGTTAGGTTAAGGCACAACATGGGTTAGGTTAAGGCACAACGTAGGTTAGGTTAAGGCACAACGTGGGTTAGGTTAAGGCACAACATGGGTTAGGTTAAGGCACAACATGGGTTAGGTTAAGGCACAACATGGGTTAGGTTAAGGCACAACATGGGTTAGGTTAAGGCACAACATGGGTTAGGTTAAGGCACAACATGGGTTAGGTTAAGGCACAACATGGGTTACGTTACGGCACAACATGGGTTACGTTACGGCACAACATGGGTTACGTTACGGCACAACATGGGTTACGTTACGGCACAACATGGGTTACGTTACGGCACAACATGGGTTACGTTACGGCACAACATGGGTTACGTTACGGCACAACATGGGTTACGTTACGGCACAAATTAGGTTAGGTTACGGCACAAATTAGGTTAGGTTAAGGCACAAATTAGGTTAGGTTAAGGCACAAATTAGGTTAGGTTAAGGCACAAATTAGGTTAGGTTAAGGCACAAATTAGGTTAGGTTAAGGCACAAATTAGGTTAGGTTAAGGCACAAATTAGGTTAGGTTAAGGCACAAATTAGGTTAGGTTAAGGCACGATATAGGTTAGGTTAAGGCACGATATAGGTTAGGTTAAGGCACGATATAGGTTAGGTTAAGGCACGATATAGGTTAGGTTAA
>NW_026047813.1:67500-70000 GCF_023864345.2 Schistocerca serialis cubense
GCCAGGAGACGGGACCGGCGAAGTGTTGGCCCCATCCATCGGCATGATGGGATGCCGAGGCCTCCCTGGGCTACAGGAGCGTGGAAGTAGCCCAGGGGAGTGTCCGCCGGAAGGCGGAACCATCTCCTGACGGCGGCACGGATGGTCACATCTGCCGCTTTCAACGCACCCACACGGGTGCGGCTGAGGGCCAGCCCATGGTACAGGCCAGGCAGAAGTACGGTGGTGAGGGCGTGGAGGCGCTGTTGCGGCTTGAGCGGAGCTCGGGAGATGACGTCCAGCTGCTCCACCAGGTGGCGTCGTGGGTTGAAAACGCAGCGACCAGCGGTGGAGAATTGCAGTCCCAGGTACCGGAAGGTTTCACCCACACGTAGGGCGGGCACGGTGGCGTTGCCCGCTTTGAAGGTAACGTCGGCGTCGACCTTCACCTTCTTGTCGCGCCCAGACGCGACTAAGGCGAGGGTGAAACACTTCCGGGCGTTGATCTGCAGCCCCAGATGGGCGAGGGCTGCGACGGCTGCGTCGATGAGGGACTGCAATCCCCTCGCGGTCGATGCAAAGAGCAGGACGTCATCTGCGAAGGCCGCAGCGTTAACTCTGCGACCAAGGATCCGAGCTCCGATGTGGGAGGGAAGTTGACTCAAAACATAGTCCACCGCAAAATTGAAAAGGAGGGGGGAGAGGGGGTCACCCTGACGCACACCCCTAGCCGGCTGCAGGGGCACGCCCACGTCGGCGCCGCCCGCTATCACCGTCGTGCTACCCTCGTAACACCTTTCGACGTACTCAATAAAGCAATCCGGCAGGCCATGAGCCCTCAGCACGGGGCGGAGGGCGGCATGGTCCACCGAATCGAACGCTTTAGAGACGTCGATCGATGCCACAAAAACAGAGCGACAGGAGCGGACTGCGTCGGTGAGAGCAGTGTCCAAGATGAAGGTGTTTTCCAACATCCCATCCCGGGGGATGAATGCCCGCTGACGTTCGTCCACAGCACATGCACGCATCAGGCGTGACGCGAGAACCTTGTGAAAGGTCCGCGCCAACACCGAGCAGACCGTAATGGGGCGAAAGTCAGCGGGGGATGTTGGTGCAGCCGTTTTGGGGAGAAGTGACGTCCGGGCGCGAAGCAGACGCTCGGGGAGGGCGCGGGCCAGGAGGAAGAGGTTCAAGAGTTTCACCAGGACTTCATGCGGCAGGCGCCGCAGCTCCGCTGGAGTCAGGCCGTCCGGCCCGGCTGCCGATCCCCTGGGCGGCAAGGCAGCAGCGACCTCCTCACGTGTGACCGGCCCCCATAGGCACTCAGGAGCGACAGGCTCCGAGTGCGGGAGAAGGCGGTCACGGATGAAGCCGGCGGTAGAGATCGGCTTCTTCGTGAAGAGGTCCGCCCAGAAGTCCAGCAGACCGGGGATGTCGGGTGGCGGCTGCAGCAGGGTGCCGTCCAGCAAGCCGCGCACGCAACGCGCACGCGACCTACGGAAGGCGTCCTGTGTCCGCGCGTATTCCCAGCGGCGCCGCTTGCGCTTCTGCAGCGGCGGGGCGGCAGGCGGCCGCTTGGATGGTTGGCGCGGCCGCTGTGTCCTGGTGATCGACCTCTCCCCCCTGGACCCGACCGACGCAAGGGCATCCGGGAACATGCCCAGGATGACATCGGGCGGCGTGCCCCGCCCCAGACCAATGACTCGATCCAGGGCAGAGAAACGCTGGGCGGAAGCAGGTAGCCCCGCCAGATGCTCCCAGATGGCGGCGTCAGTCGGCCCCTCCGGCGGCGGCCCGGTGGTGTCGGCCGCGAAGTCCTCGGCTGCGTCGACGGGCGGCGCAGCGGCCTCGCCCGCGTCAGGCAGCGAGCTCGCTGCTCCACGGCGGGACGCCGGCTCTTCACCCCGACCGATCTCAAGTGCCTCCATGAATTGGCGGACAAGCTGCTTGTGGGCAGCTTGCCGCCGTCGGCACTTGATTGCCTCCAGCGTTCGGTCGGGGAACATCCTGGTAAGTTCTTGATTTACAAAGAAGAACCGGGCGTCCCTCTCCAGGAACAGTTCGGCCTCTGCCTTGGCGAGCGACAGGACTTCTTCCTCCGTCCACCTCGCGCGATGCCTCTCCGTCACGATCTCAGCGTTGGCGGCCGCAGGGTGTTGGCGGCGGCGATGGACCCCGAGACCGTTCTTCGTGGTAAAAGTGCGGTGGCACTCACTGCAAGCAAAGGGAGCTACACAAACTATCGCATTTTCGTTACGGCCGGTTGGCCGGATAGGTGCTGGGGTAGCTGGGGTGGCACCTTCAGCGGAAGGGCCACCATCTCTTGTTTCTTGTCGGCTGCCCCCAACTATAAAGGGATAATGCGAGGGGGGGCTGGTAACCCCCCCAAGCCCCTGGTGCGGTCTTCCACTCTGCAAAAATCAGCGGGCCCACGAGAAGGGGAGAAGACCGCAGGAGAGGAGAGGCTAAGAGGGCTAGGCCCATGTATTGCGCATCACTCTCCCTGTAACTATAACCAAAG
>NW_026047813.1:75000-80000 GCF_023864345.2 Schistocerca serialis cubense
GGCTGCTGGCACCAGACTTGCCCTCCAATAGATACTCGTTAAAGGATTTAAAGTGTACTCATTCCGATTACGGGGCCTCGGATGAGTCCCGTATCGTTATTTTTCGTCACTACCTCCCCGTGCCGGGAGTGGGTAATTTGCGCGCCTGCTGCCTTCCTTGGATGTGGTAGCCGTTTCTCAGGCTCCCTCTCCGGAATCGAACCCTGATTCCCCGTTACCCGTTACAACCATGGTAGGCGCAGAACCTACCATCGACAGTTGATAAGGCAGACATTTGAAAGATGCGTCGCCGGTACGAGGACCGTGCGATCAGCCCTAAGTTATTCAGAGTCACCAAGGCAAACGGACCGGACGAGCCGACCGATTGGTTTTGATCTAATAAAAGCGTCCCTTCCATCTCTGGTCGGGACTCTGTTTGCATGTATTAGCTCTAGAATTACCACAGTTATCCAAGTAACGTGGGTACGATCTAAGGAACCATAACTGATTTAATGAGCCATTCGCGGTTTCACCTTAATGCGGCTTGTACTGAGACATGCATGGCTTAATCTTTGAGACAAGCATATGACTACTGGCAGGATCAACCAGGGAGCTGCGTCAACTAGAGCTGAGCAGCCGGCCGCCCGGGAGTGTGTCCCGGGGGCCCGCGCGAACACGCAAGCGTCCGCTCAATTATTCTGCAAACAGGAGGAGGCTGAGCTCCCCTGCACAACACACCTCGAAACCCTCTCAGGTCCCGGCGGCGCGCAGCGCCGTCCTAAGTACTTGGTCGGGTTCGAGAGAGGCGCAATCGCCCGGAGTTAGGCGAGTAGACGCTTTAGGTGCGACCACCCGTGCTCCCAACTGAGCTTGCCGCTGCCGACAGAGGCCCGGGAGCGTGCTGTCGTGGCATTGCCGGCGGGAGACAACACGCGCCACCTACGGTGACCGGCAGCTCCAACGCCAGCGCCACAGAAGGACAAAAGCCCTACTTGGGTGCCGAAGCGAACTCTCCCAGCACAGCGCACGCGCCAACACGTCCGCACAGCTGCGATACAAACCACCTGCGAGAACCGCTGGGGCGACCGAGCAGCAGACGGCGTCGCGGCGCCGAGCGCCGGGCGGCGGCGCATCCTCAGCGCACAAAGTCCTCAATCGGACCAGCACACTGCAGATGGCCACCGCGCTTCGCACCGGGCCCGCGAGGACCTACTTTGGCCGCAAGGCGCCGCGAGCAGGGGGCGCCGGCGCGCAGCTGCGCCGCCTGCCGCGTCCGTCGGCCGGCGCGCCTGCCACCGGCCGCCCCCACCAGCCGGCTGTAGCGCGTGCGCCCACGCACCGCGCTGCCAGCACGCCGGGCGGCCCCCCCTCACCGGCCGGGGACGGTCCCACCCAGCCACCGCCGCGTATCGCCTCACACCCAGATCCCCTTTCACGTTCGTGGGCATGGTGGGTCCCCTTTCACGTTCGTGGGCATGGTGGGTATCCCTGAAACAACCGGTTAATAGCTCGACCGATCGTCGCCAACACTGATTCACCTCTAGCGAGAACAACCGCACCACAACGGGTTACCGGTTGTTCATTTGCGTAACGTCACCAGCAAACGTACACGTCCATCGCCATTTGCAACGAGTATTGCATGCCTGTGTCAGGTGTCACAACACACTACGTCTGCCCACATAGACGCAACAACATGTGCACGCCTAGAGAACACGTGGAAGGTAGACCCCGTACGTATGCGGTGTCCATTGCGCGAACGACTGTCAGCCCGCCTCTGCAGCATGTCGCAGATGTGGAACGCGGTGCAACATGCTATCACGGTGTGTGAGAAGAGACGACTACGTCCGAATACACGCTCCACTACATCAACAGACTGCTCATGCTGATCGCCATCCAGGGCGTCCGTTCCTCCCACACGTCTGTATGGCGTACCACACTGCAATCCAGCTCTTATAGGGAGACGACACGTAGCTGCGTGCACAATATTTGGACTGTATGGTCCGCCGTTGCTAGGCGCTGTCGTCATACGGTCACATGGGCCACGATGTATCATTCAGTACATACGGAGCAATGTGCAGTACAGTTTGTGGGTTTTGCGTACATCGGCGGACAGGTGACAGGCCGTACCACAACGTAGGCTGAGTACGTCGGCATGCGAAGGGCATTGAACATGCAAACTTCTCACCGACCAGCTTGCGAAGGCAGGGGGGAAGGGGGGGGGGCATGTACGTCCTGCTGCTATCCACACTACAGTGTATAGCAGGAGCATGTGGAAAGTCAGCAACACCTGCAAGGTGTTTAACATGACGCGATACACAGGGGACCGGGCAGTGCGAGTAGCGAACTATATTGCGAGGGTTGCGGTTAGGCAACACTACACTACTTTAACGGGTTGCATAACAATTACAGAGCAGGTTCAGCGACAACGTGCGTCAGGTTAAGGCGCAATATAGTTTAGGTTACGGCGCACTTTAGGTTAGGTTAAGGCACATTATAGGTTAGGTTAAGGCACAACATGGGTTACGTTAAGGCACAACATGGGTTACGTTAAGGCACAACATGGGTTAGGTTAAGGCACAACATGGGTTAGGTTAAGGCACAACATGGGTTAGGTTAAGGCACAACATGGGTTAGGTTAAGGCACAACATGGGTTAGGTTAAGGCACAACATGGGTTAGGTTAAGGCACAACATGGGTTAGGTTAAGGCACAACATGGGTTAGGTTAAGGCACAACATGGGTTAGGTTAAGGCACAACATGGGTTAGGTTAAGGCACAACATGGGTTAGGTTAAGGCACAACATGGGTTAGGTTAAGGCACAACATGGGTTAGGTTAAGGCACAACATGGGTTAGGTTAAGGCACAACATGGGTTAGGTTAAGGCACAACATGGGTTAGGTTAAGGCACAACATGGGTTAGGTTAAGGCACAACATGGGTTAGGTTAAGGCACAACATGGGTTAGGTTAAGGCACAACATGGGTTAGGTTAAGGCACAACATGGGTTAGGTTAAGGCACAACATGGGTTAGGTTAAGGCACAACATGGGTTAGGTTAAGGCACAACATGGGTTAGGTTAAGGCACAACATGGGTTAGGTTAAGGCACAACATGGGTTAGGTTAAGGCACAACATGGGTTAGGTTAAGGCACAACATGGGTTAGGTTAAGGCACAACATGGGTTAGGTTAAGGCACAACATGGGTTAGGTTAAGGCACAACATGGGTTAGGTTAAGGCACAACGTGGGTTAGGTTAAGGCACAACATGGGTTAGGTTAAGGCACAACATGGGTTAGGTTAAGGCACAACATGGGTTAGGTTAAGGCACAACATGGGTTAGGTTAAGGCACAACATGGGTTAGGTTAAGGCACAACATGGGTTAGGTTAAGGCACAACATGGGTTAGGTTAAGGCACAACATGGGTTAGGTTAAGGCACAACATGGGTTAGGTTAAGGCACACCATGGGTTAGGTTAAGGCACACCATGGGTTAGGTTAAGGCACACCATGGGTTAGGTTAAGGCACAACGTGGGTTAGGTTAAGGCACAACATGGGTTAGGTTAAGGCACAACATGGGTTAGGTTAAGGCACAACATGGGTTAGGTTAAGGCACAACATGGGTTAGGTTAAGGCACAACATGGGTTAGGTTAAGGCACAACATGGGTTACGTTACGGCACAACATGGGTTACGTTACGGCACAACATGGGTTACGTTACGGCACAACATGGGTTACGTTACGGCACAACATGGGTTACGTTACGGCACAACATGGGTTACGTTACGGCACAACATGGGTTACGTTACGGCACAAATTAGGTTAGGTTACGGCACAAATTAGGTTAGGTTAAGGCACAAATTAGGTTAGGTTAAGGCACAAATTAGGTTAGGTTAAGGCACAAATTAGGTTAGGTTAAGGCACAAATTAGGTTAGGTTAAGGCACAAATTAGGTTAGGTTAAGGCACAAATTAGGTTAGGTTAAGGCACAAATTAGGTTAGGTTAAGGCACGATATAGGTTAGGTTAAGGCACGATATAGGTTAGGTTAAGGCACGATATAGGTTAGGTTAAGGCACGATATAGGTTAGGTTAAGGCACGATATAGGTTAGGTTAAGGCACGATATAGGTTAGGTTAAGGCACGATATAGGTTAGGTTAAGGCACGATATAGGTTAGGTTAAGGTACGATATAGGTTAGGTTAAGGTACGATATAGGTTAGGTTAAGGTACGATATAGGTTAGGTTAAGGTACGATATAGGTTAGGTTAAGGTACGATATAGGTTAGGTTAAGGTACGATATAGGTTAGGTTAAGGTACGATATAGGTTAGGTTAAGGTACGATATAGGTTAGGTTAAGGTACGATATAGGTTAGGTTAAGGTACGATATAGCGTAGGTTCAGATACACATTGTTGTAGGGAAAGGTGTATTGGGGGGGGGGGCGGCAGGTTCGTTGATAGTGATTATCGTAATTGGATGCCTGCGGTATTATCCGATTTGTCACGTCAGGATGCACTTTTGGCTCATGACAGGCGGCGCTCCGATTCCATGGTTGTGGCAGATCTGTGTCTTTCATTCCTGCCATTGTTTGTGTGCTGTGACAGGAGGCAGTATTGTGATGTTGGGTGCACCACTGTGTAGGACATGTGTGGGTGTTCGTGGCTTAGCTGAGCAATGTGCGGATGTCGGAAGGGTGGGATATTGTGTTTTCTGGGTGGACCTCCCGGTCTGGTAATGATAGTGTGGATTGTGTCATGTGGCGGAGAGGATGCACTGGATGTTCTTCCATGCTGGTGGTTAGATATTGTGTGTGATAAGAGAGTAGTGTGTGATAAGAGTGTCTGGCTGACGTGTGGTTCTCATTGTGTGCAGAGTCTTTCAGCATGTATAGGGACGGTTGTATATATTATCTGTATTCTGATGGCTCTGCATCTATTACTAATCAGTGCCGTGTATACGGTTACTCTAGTTCCAGTCGAAACTGTTCTATCTCTGTACATTAGTGACACTGCGGCTCCACTAT
>NW_026047813.1:87500-92500 GCF_023864345.2 Schistocerca serialis cubense
CCATTATTCCATGCACACAGTATTCAGGCGGGCTTGCCTGCTTTAAGCACTCTAATTTGTTCAAAGTAAACGTGCCGGCCCACCGAGACACTCAATAAAGAGCACCCTGGTAGGATTTCAACGGGGTCCGCCTCGGGACGCACGAGCACGCACGAGGCGGTCGCACGCCTTCGGCTCGCCCCACCGGCAGGACGTCCCACGATACATGCCAGTTAAACACCGACGGGCGGTGAACCAACAGCGTGGGACACAAATCCAACTACGAGCTTTTTAACCGCAACAACTTTAATATACGCTATTGGAGCTGGAATTACCGCGGCTGCTGGCACCAGACTTGCCCTCCAATAGATACTCGTTAAAGGATTTAAAGTGTACTCATTCCGATTACGGGGCCTCGGATGAGTCCCGTATCGTTATTTTTCGTCACTACCTCCCCGTGCCGGGAGTGGGTAATTTGCGCGCCTGCTGCCTTCCTTGGATGTGGTAGCCGTTTCTCAGGCTCCCTCTCCGGAATCGAACCCTGATTCCCCGTTACCCGTTACAACCATGGTAGGCGCAGAACCTACCATCGACAGTTGATAAGGCAGACATTTGAAAGATGCGTCGCCGGTACGAGGACCGTGCGATCAGCCCTAAGTTATTCAGAGTCACCAAGGCAAACGGACCGGACGAGCCGACCGATTGGTTTTGATCTAATAAAAGCGTCCCTTCCATCTCTGGTCGGGACTCTGTTTGCATGTATTAGCTCTAGAATTACCACAGTTATCCAAGTAACGTGGGTACGATCTAAGGAACCATAACTGATTTAATGAGCCATTCGCGGTTTCACCTTAATGCGGCTTGTACTGAGACATGCATGGCTTAATCTTTGAGACAAGCATATGACTACTGGCAGGATCAACCAGGGAGCTGCGTCAACTAGAGCTGAGCAGCCGGCCGCCCGGGAGTGTGTCCCGGGGGCCCGCGCGAACACGCAAGCGTCCGCTCAATTATTCTGCAAACAGGAGGAGGCTGAGCTCCCCTGCACAACACACCTCGAAACCCTCTCAGGTCCCGGCGGCGCGCAGCGCCGTCCTAAGTACTTGGTCGGGTTCGAGAGAGGCGCAATCGCCCGGAGTTAGGCGAGTAGACGCTTTAGGTGCGACCACCCGTGCTCCCAACTGAGCTTGCCGCTGCCGACAGAGGCCCGGGAGCGTGCTGTCGTGGCATTGCCGGCGGGAGACAACACGCGCCACCTACGGTGACCGGCAGCTCCAACGCCAGCGCCACAGAAGGACAAAAGCCCTACTTGGGTGCCGAAGCGAACTCTCCCAGCACAGCGCACGCGCCAACACGTCCGCACAGCTGCGATACAAACCACCTGCGAGAACCGCTGGGGCGACCGAGCAGCAGACGGCGTCGCGGCGCCGAGCGCCGGGCGGCGGCGCATCCTCAGCGCACAAAGTCCTCAATCGGACCAGCACACTGCAGATGGCCACCGCGCTTCGCACCGGGCCCGCGAGGACCTACTTTGGCCGCAAGGCGCCGCGAGCAGGGGGCGCCGGCGCGCAGCTGCGCCGCCTGCCGCGTCCGTCGGCCGGCGCGCCTGCCACCGGCCGCCCCCACCAGCCGGCTGTAGCGCGTGCGCCCACGCACCGCGCTGCCAGCACGCCGGGCGGCCCCCCCTCACCGGCCGGGGACGGTCCCACCCAGCCACCGCCGCGTATCGCCTCACACCCAGATCCCCTTTCACGTTCGTGGGCATGGTGGGTCCCCTTTCACGTTCGTGGGCATGGTGGGTATCCCTGAAACAACCGGTTAATAGCTCGACCGATCGTCGCCAACACTGATTCACCTCTAGCGAGAACAACCGCACCACAACGGGTTACCGGTTGTTCATTTGCGTAACGTCACCAGCAAACGTACACGTCCATCGCCATTTGCAACGAGTATTGCATGCCTGTGTCAGGTGTCACAACACACTACGTCTGCCCACATAGACGCAACAACATGTGCACGCCTAGAGAACACGTGGAAGGTAGACCCCGTACGTATGCGGTGTCCATTGCGCGAACGACTGTCAGCCCGCCTCTGCAGCATGTCGCAGATGTGGAACGCGGTGCAACATGCTATCACGGTGTGTGAGAAGAGACGACTACGTCCGAATACACGCTCCACTACATCAACAGACTGCTCATGCTGATCGCCATCCAGGGCGTCCGTTCCTCCCACACGTCTGTATGGCGTACCACACTGCAATCCAGCTCTTATAGGGAGACGACACGTAGCTGCGTGCACAATATTTGGACTGTATGGTCCGCCGTTGCTAGGCGCTGTCGTCATACGGTCACATGGGCCACGATGTATCATTCAGTACATACGGAGCAATGTGCAGTACAGTTTGTGGGTTTTGCGTACATCGGCGGACAGGTGACAGGCCGTACCACAACGTAGGCTGAGTACGTCGGCATGCGAAGGGCATTGAACATGCAAACTTCTCACCGACCAGCTTGCGAAGGCAGGGGGGAAGGGGGGGGGCATGTACGTCCTGCTGCTATCCACACTACAGTGTATAGCAGGAGCATGTGGAAAGTCAGCAACACCTGCAAGGTGTTTAACATGACGCGATACACAGGGGACCGGGCAGTGCGAGTAGCGAACTATATTGCGAGGGTTGCGGTTAGGCAACACTACACTACTTTAACGGGTTGCATAACAATTACAGAGCAGGTTCAGCGACAACGTGCGTCAGGTTAAGGCGCAATATAGTTTAGGTTACGGCGCACTTTAGGTTAGGTTAAGGCACATTATAGGTTAGGTTAAGGCACAACATGGGTTACGTTAAGGCACAACATGGGTTACGTTAAGGCACAACATGGGTTAGGTTAAGGCACAACATGGGTTAGGTTAAGGCACAACATGGGTTAGGTTAAGGCACAACATGGGTTAGGTTAAGGCACAACATGGGTTAGGTTAAGGCACAACATGGGTTAGGTTAAGGCACAACATGGGTTAGGTTAAGGCACAACATGGGTTAGGTTAAGGCACAACATGGGTTAGGTTAAGGCACAACATGGGTTAGGTTAAGGCACAACATGGGTTAGGTTAAGGCACAACATGGGTTAGGTTAAGGCACAACATGGGTTAGGTTAAGGCACAACATGGGTTAGGTTAAGGCACAACATGGGTTAGGTTAAGGCACAACATGGGTTAGGTTAAGGCACAACATGGGTTAGGTTAAGGCACAACATGGGTTAGGTTAAGGCACAACATGGGTTAGGTTAAGGCACAACATGGGTTAGGTTAAGGCACAACATGGGTTAGGTTAAGGCACAACATGGGTTAGGTTAAGGCACAACATGGGTTAGGTTAAGGCACAACATGGGTTAGGTTAAGGCACAACATGGGTTAGGTTAAGGCACAACATGGGTTAGGTTAAGGCACAACATGGGTTAGGTTAAGGCACAACATGGGTTAGGTTAAGGCACAACATGGGTTAGGTTAAGGCACAACATGGGTTAGGTTAAGGCACAACATGGGTTAGGTTAAGGCACAACATGGGTTAGGTTAAGGCACAACATGGGTTAGGTTAAGGCACAACATGGGTTAGGTTAAGGCACAACATGGGTTAGGTTAAGGCACAACATGGGTTAGGTTAAGGCACAACATGGGTTAGGTTAAGGCACACCATGGGTTAGGTTAAGGCACACCATGGGTTAGGTTAAGGCACACCATGGGTTAGGTTAAGGCACAACATGGGTTAGGTTAAGGCACAACATGGGTTAGGTTAAGGCACAACATGGGTTAGGTTAAGGCACAACATGGGTTAGGTTAAGGCACAACATGGGTTAGGTTAAGGCACAACGTAGGTTAGGTTAAGGCACAACGTGGGTTAGGTTAAGGCACAACGTGGGTTAGGTTAAGGCACAACGTGGGTTAGGTTAAGGCACAACGTGGGTTAGGTTAAGGCACAACATGGGTTAGGTTAAGGCACAACATGGGTTAGGTTAAGGCACACCATGGGTTAGGTTAAGGCACAACATGGGTTAGGTTAAGGCACAACATGGGTTAGGTTAAGGCACAACATGGGTTAGGTTAAGGCACAACATGGGTTAGGTTAAGGCACAACATGGGTTAGGTTAAGGCACAACATGGGTTAGGTTAAGGCACAACATGGGTTAGGTTAAGGCACAACGTAGGTTAGGTTAAGGCACAACGTGGGTTAGGTTAAGGCACAACATGGGTTAGGTTAAGGCACAACATGGGTTAGGTTAAGGCACAACATGGGTTAGGTTAAGGCACAACATGGGTTAGGTTAAGGCACAACATGGGTTAGGTTAAGGCACAACATGGGTTAGGTTAAGGCACAACATGGGTTACGTTACGGCACAACATGGGTTACGTTACGGCACAACATGGGTTACGTTACGGCACAACATGGGTTACGTTACGGCACAACATGGGTTACGTTACGGCACAACATGGGTTACGTTACGGCACAACATGGGTTACGTTACGGCACAACATGGGTTACGTTACGGCACAAATTAGGTTAGGTTACGGCACAAATTAGGTTAGGTTAAGGCACAAATTAGGTTAGGTTAAGGCACAAATTAGGTTAGGTTAAGGCACAAATTAGGTTAGGTTAAGGCACAAATTAGGTTAGGTTAAGGCACAAATTAGGTTAGGTTAAGGCACAAATTAGGTTAGGTTAAGGCACAAATTAGGTTAGGTTAAGGCACGATATAGGTTAGGTTAAGGCACGATATAGGTTAGGTTAAGGCACGATATAGGTTAGGTTAAGGCACGATATAGGTTAGGTTAAGGCACGATATAGGTTAGGTTAAGGCACGATATAGGTTAGGTTAAGGCACGATATAGGTTAGGTTAAGGCACGATATAGGTTAGGTTAAGGTACGATATAGGTTAGGTTAAGGTACGATATAGGTTAGGTTAAGGTACGATATAGGTTAGGTTAAGGTACGATATAGGTTAGGTTAAGGTACGATATAGGTTAGGTT
>NW_026047814.1:0-19516 GCF_023864345.2 Schistocerca serialis cubense
ATCACGTCGCTCAAACGGAAAGAAAGAAACAAACAAACAAACAACACAGCGCACACACGCAGCAACAACAACACAGACTCTTTCGCACTTTTCAACTTCCGAACAGTGTGGTGGCCCTGAAAAGGGCCGTTTTCTAGTCTCTCCCACCCACAAGCACGGCCGCGGGAAGGCCAGCGCCCGCTGCGACGCAGCCTAACCGCCGAAACCGTACAGGGTGCGCCCCTGCCTCTTCAGGGCGTACACCACGTCCATGGCCGTCACAGTCTTGCGCTTGGCGTGCTCAGTGTACGTCACCGCGTCGCGGATCACGTTCTCCAGGAACACCTTCAGCACCCCGCGGGTCTCCTCGTAGATCAGACCAGAGATGCGCTTCACGCCGCCCCTGCGAGCCAGGCGGCGGATGGCGGGCTTCGTGATGCCCTGGATGTTGTCGCGCAACACCTTGCGGTGCCGCTTGGCGCCACCCTTGCCGAGCCCCTTTCCTCCCTTGCCGCGGCCTGTCATCCTTCCTTCCTCGGGCAAAGCAAAACGTGCACAAACAGCAGCTGCAGCGGCTGGCGAGTCGGCTACGGTCTGCGCCCAGCGCGCCCGCCGCCCCCCTATATAGACTCTGGCCCGCCCTCCCCCCACCACGCGCAACCGAGGGCATATAAGCGCAGCACGGAGGCGCGCGGGCCCGTTGTCAAGGCAGCACCGGACGCCGCGCCGCACCTAACCTCCACGCACGCCGCTCCGCTACCGCTACCGCTACCGCCATGGCCCGCACAAAGCAAACGGCCCGCAAGTCCACCGGCGGAAAGGCGCCGCGCAAACAGCTCGCCACCAAGGCGGCGAGGAAGAGCGCGCCCGCCACCGGAGGCGTCAAGAAGCCCCACCGCTACAGGCCGGGCACCGTCGCCCTGCGAGAAATCAGGCGCTACCAGAAGAGCACAGAGCTGCTCATCCGCAAGCTGCCATTCCAGCGCCTAGTGCGCGAGATCGCCCAGGACTTCAAGACCGACCTGCGCTTCCAGAGCTCCGCAGTCATGGCCCTGCAGGAGGCCAGCGAGGCCTACCTCGTCGGCCTCTTCGAAGACACCAACCTGTGCGCAATCCACGCCAAGCGCGTCACCATCATGCCCAAGGACATCCAGCTCGCGCGCCGCATCCGCGGCGAGCGCGCCTAAACCGCGCCGCGGCACCGCACCGCACAAACAAAAACGGCCCTTTTCAGGGCCACTAACATCTCTCCGTCGCGAGCAAACTTTGTCGGTCGCCTGCCTCTCGCCCCCGCAACCCAAAAACAAAACAAAAAACCACCACTTCCCGTCCGTCCGCCACACCCGCTCACTCTGCCTGCCTGCTAGCAGCGCGCAACAATCACACATCATCCCTCCCCGGCGCTCAAAGCGCACAATACCCAACGGCCGACGTCACACCGCACGGGTGGCTGGCCGGCCGCCGCTTTCGTTTCGAAAACAAAAAAAACCCGCACTCCACTCCGACGGCCAACGGCCAGGCAGGCGCGCTCGCTCGCTCTACACGCCACCGAAATCCCCGCCGACTCCTTCCGCATCTCAACGTGCCCCCCGTTGCAAAACATCACACACACACACACACACAAAGGAACAAAACAAAACAAAGACCAGACACGACTCGACAAGACAGACATCCGAGAAGAACGAACGCAGGCAAGCCAACCAACGTATTCAAACAAAACAACGCGACAGAAAACCAACCGTCGGCCGCCGCCACAAACACGGCGACAATCAACCACGACAACAACAACACCGCTTACCGCTACCGCCGCCCACACCCGCCACCGACCCCCGCAATCCAACCACCACGGCACGCAAACAGCATCCCCACGGGCATACAGAAACGCCAGACAGACACCCACACCAAACGCAACACGACAATCAAAACCTTCCCCGACGTGCTTTGATGGCCCTGAGAAGGGCCGTTTTGGGCCGCGCGTCTCTTGCGCGCCACTAGACGACGACGGGGGGTGGGGACGACGGAGTCAAGCGCCAAACCCTTCCATTCCCATCTCTTTCTCCTCTACTCTACTTCTTCTTCTTGGGCGAAGCCTTCGCCTTAGACGGCGTCGTCGCCTTCTTCGGGCGCGGGCGCCTTCGGCTTCTTCGTCGGAACCTTGGCGGCCTTCTTCGCCTTCGACGGCGACTTGGCCTTGGCCGGCTTGGCCGCAGCCGCCTTCTTCGCACCCGCGGGAGCGGCCGACGCCGCAGACGCCTTCTTGGCGGCGCCCGCCTTCCGACCGGTCGCCGCCTTCACGCCACCAGCCTTCTTTGCGCCGGCCGCACGGGCGCCCTTCTTCTCCTTGCTGGCCGGAGCGGCGCGCTTCTTCTTGGCACCGCCAGCACGAGCCTTGCCGCCCTCGGCCGCCCCCCCCGCCGCCGGCGCCGGCAAGCTTGAACGAGCCGGACGCGCCCTTCCCCTTCGTCTGCACCAGCTCGCCCGCCACGACGGCCGACTTGAGGTACTTCTTGATAAACGGCGCCAGCTTCTCCGCGTCCAGCTTGTAGTGCGCGGCTATGTACTTCTTGATCGCCTGCAGCGACGACCCGCCGCGCTCCTTCAGACTCTTGATGGCGGCCGTCACCATCTCAGAGGTGCGCGGGTGCGCAGGCTTGGCGCGCGGCTTCTTCGCAGACGACGCAGACTTGGCCTTCTTCGTAGTGCCGGTGGCGGCGGGTGCCGCAGCAGTCTCGTTCGTAGCCGCCTGATCTGCCATTTCGACGACGCGCGTAACACACAGCGAGAGCGAGCGGGACGGCAGGCACGCAAGCACAGCACAGCAGCAGAGCAGAGAATCACAAGGCCCAGCCAGTGTCGCGGGCGGGGCGCGGACGGCCGAGAGAGCGGCCGCCACTCTGCGCGCCGCCGCGCCGCGCCTCCCGCGCTTGCTACCGCCCCAACGTCCGACAGCCTGTGCGGAGCAGCCCCAAACCTGCGCCACAACCGCCCGCGCCTTTCAAACCACCGAGGATGGGGCTACACACAGCCACACCACAGTCGCCAACCAGTCGCCACGGCAGCGCCGCAAACCACGGCCAAACTGCAGCTACCGCGCGCTACAGCCTGGGTCGGCCCGCCGAGAATCGCCGCCCCCGCCCAAATGCCGCCCCCACAGCCCCAGCCGACGACCCGCCACAATGGCCAAACCTTCGGCAAAACTCCCACACCGTCGCCGCGGCAGCCCGGCCAGCGCGGCCGGCGCCACAGCCACACAAGCCGAGGCGTGCGGCGATGACGGCCGTGCAAACGCGCCTCCGCCGCCCCATCGCCTTCCGTCGCCCTCCCGCCGTTTCCCGATCGGCCCGCAGCCGTCGGGCCACATCGCGCGCCGTCCTCCTCCTCTCGCCCGCCAACATTCACAGCCGTTTCTCAACAATTGCCCGCCGCAAACGGACGCCGCCTGCGCAACAGGCGCCGCCGCCCCTCGCCGCTTCCGACCCAACCCCTCGACCGAGGCAAACCGCAATCCGAATCTACAGACCAACCCAATCTGCCGTCAAGCACACACGACAGCCGACCTTACACGTTACGCGTTACACATTACGTTTACACGTCTACGTTAGGTTAGGTTAGGTGGACGTGGGTTAGGTTAAGGGGACTTGGGTTAGGTTAAGCGTCAAACTTAGGTTAAGCATTCAAACACGTCAGGCGTCAGAGGTTAGGTTAGGTTAGGTTACACGTTAGGTTAAGGGGTCGGTGCTAGGTTAAGAAGCGTCAAACGTAGGTTAGAAAAGCGTTCAAACGTGAGGCGTGAGCCGGACAGCTTACCTTACGTAGACGTTAGGGGCTCACAGGCTGAGCTCACCTCGCCACACCACAGGTTAGGTTCGGTTCGGTTCGGTTCGCTCGGCTCAGCGTAAAGCGCCGAGGTCAGGGTTACGTTCGTTCACCTTCGGGCGCCACACTTTCGGTTGAAAGGTCGCGACGGGACGGACGTCGGCAGGCACGCCGCAAACGAACAAAAAAAACGTACAGACGACGTCGGAAACCGCCGACAGACGGGGGAGCAGCACGACCACGACCAGACACCGAGCGCGAACGAGACACACGCGAACCACCCCCACCGGCCAAAGGGCACCACACAACAACCCAGAGCACCACGTGTCGACACCAGAGCAACCCGCCGCTCACGCGACATGGCTGGCACCGAAGGGCAACCGCCCGCAACTGCGCTTTCCGCGCCGGCCCGGATGCACGTCGTGCTACAACAACACCACTACCGTACACAGCCGCTGTTCACAACATCACTATCAATGGCGCGCCCGCGGCTCGCCGCCGTCGCAGTCGCAGCCCCAACGCCAGCACTTTTGCACCACCATTCACACGCACCGCAACACAGCTCGCCGACACAGCCGAACAAAACAAACACCACACAACAACAGCAACAACGCCGCCGCCTCTACTTGTGCCGGCGACCCACCCCGCCGATGGCGCACCTTTCGCCAGCCGGCAATCGACACACACGCACCCACCCACCGGGGCCCAGTGCAAAAAACAAAAAAAAACACACAAAAACAAAAAAATCAAACGACACGGGAAGCGCACACCGCCACTTCGCGCGCACGCCACCAACCAGTCGTCGTCTCAAAATAACAAACACAAACACAATAAACTAACAACTAGGGCAACACAAAACAAAAACGCCTCGCACGAACCGCCCACAAAAAGGACAAGCACACGCACAGCCTCTGCTGACGACCACGACGCAGCGGCACGCTGCTCCTGTCCCGCGCCCCGCGCCCCACTCGATTCACAACTCACGCGACACCGTCAACGACGGGCTCGCTTCCCGCAACCTACCACCTTTCCGCCACGACGCACAGCCCCAGCCCCACCCGACGACGCCCGTGGCAACGACTGCACTTTCACCACCGCCTCCCCCTTCCCCCCCAAAACAACACACACACACACACACACAGCCAGCCAAAAACGCACTCGCGACCCACACATGCACGTGCATCGGCACACGCCAACCAGTCAACGTCGACAACCACACGCAAGGCTCGAAACGAAACCGGCGTCCTTCCACGTTGCCATCAAGCTACGCGACACAAGACACAAGGAACCAACACAACAGCCGGCCCCACTAATTCCCACTCTCACGCCGCAAAAAGCACACCGAAACCGCCAAACGCACGCACATTCCCCTTCGCACCGACACCACCGACCGGCTCGCTACCACACACCTCTCGGCAGCCGTTTCACGCCAATTCGCCACACCGCCCACACAGTCGACAAGCGCCCGCCCTGTACGGCACACGCAACGACGCAGCGCAGCAAAGGGCGCCCGCAACACATACCTCTCCGCCGCCCGACGCGCCAACCGCCACACCACACCGCCAGCCACTCGCAAATTGTGCACTGCCACCAGCCACACGTCCAACACGCCGCGCCGCCTCCGGCCACCCGCCAGGGGGCGCTCACGTCCGCGACAACAGCGCGGCCCGCCGGGCCGGGCCGAACCGAACCGAGCCGCCGCTGCTCTGCACTCGGCACGGCCACACCCTGCTGCAGACCGGGCTCGTCCCTCTGTACGCGTCTGCCTGCGCATCAACACAACACGACCTTTTTTTTTTTTCTCTCTCTACCGCCATCCCTCCTTCTCGCGTTTTACTCGTTGTTGCAGCAGCGGCGCACACCTACACATCCACAGCCCCAGCCGAGCCGGCCTCACCTCAGGGCCCGCCGCCAGCGTCTCCTCCTCGGGCACAGGTGCGGTGCTGTGGCCGCCCATCCAACCGCATTGCTGGCCGTCCAGCCACCAGGCGTTCCCACTGCCGCGAGCCACGCCGCGCACCGACCCTGCTGCAGAAAACGAAGCATAGCCAGAGACCGACCGATACACAAAGCAAGCCGTCGCCTCGCCTCTTGTCCTTCCTGCCTTCCTTCCGCCCCCGCCCTTCTCACACCACCGCCTCTCCACTTTCGCCCACCCCCCCCTCCTTTTCTTTTTTTTTTTTTTGTTTCTTTCTTTCTTTCTTTCTCTCCTTCCCGCCATGGCGGTTACGGCACCGCCTGCAGCGGCAGATTTTTTGCGCCCACACGCCTACTCCTACCACCATTAACCTTGCCCTGCCCTGCCCATCAACGTCGCAGTCGAACCGACGCGTGCCAACACACTGCCCACGTTCCTTTCTCTTTTCGGCCTACGCCCATTACGCGCCGCCGCCACAGCACCTTCCCTTCCCACAACACACCGACGTCATCACACGCACCCAAAACAGGGGCCACGACCGTGTTCCTCGCCCACTCCCATCCCGCACGGTACGCACATTCCCAACTACTACCGCGCACCCTCCCTTTCCAATCTGTGTGTCTCTGTGTCTGTGTCCTGTCCGCGCGTGACGCCTCTCAACATCCGCCGTCCCCCGTCCCGTTTTCGCCCCCATGCCGTCGTCGCGCCGCCTCCTCCCCGTCCACCGCCGCCCCTGTCCGCCCCGCACCACACCATACACCGCTGCTTGTCCCGGCCGTTGCCACCAAAGGCGCCGACCGCAAACGCGCCACGCCGCAGCCCCCGTGCGTCTCGCGCTCGCTTGCATCTCCGTGCCGACGCTGCCTCTCTTCCCACTCGCACTCGACCTCGACAACACAGTCTTTGGCTCCGCCACTGCGTGTTCCGGTGGTACGCACGCTGCAACACGTATGTATTCATTACCAGAGCGATGGCGAGGCATGACAGCATCTCTGTCTGACCAGAGAGTTCTTTATCGCTGCTAGTCGGCGCTTGGACCGCGCCAGACGACAGTAGTGGCACGCACCGGGTCGCCAGGAACAGTTGTTATATATATTGTAGCGCGAGTCGGGAGAGGTAGTAGTCGGTCGACAGTAGTAGCGGGTCGACGGTTGTACTGAGCGGGCGTCGGCGGCGTGCTCTGCTCGTCTCGCGACTCTGGTCACGGTTCGGGACGATGTATAGTATATTGTGTTATAATCAAAAGGTGGTGTGACGCTGCATTGCGCAAATCTGATAACGTATGTTCATTGTACTTCTTTTGTTCAACAACAAAAGCCCCACTATTACTTTTTTTCTAAAGTAACTTTTGTCTCTTAACGAAAAACATTCACTTTTTAAAGACTACTTCCTATGGCATTTCCCTCCAAGGAGTGCAATTAATTACCAGCCAGCACTCATTCATTGCACACAGCTGTGTAAGGGGTATCTACAATTGAGGAGCGGATATAAATGCAATTTTTTGTTTTTTTTTTTTTTTGTGTGTGTGTGTTGTAACCTCCCAGCAAAATTTAAAATAATGGACAATGTTATTTACGGATGCTAATGGACATTGCGCTAATTGTAACCTCGCCCACAATGAGAGGTATTGAAAATGGCAACAAAAATGTGAAATTCGCAATCTGACTCAAATATAAAGTCTTCACACAACATTTACAAACGTCCGTTCAGTGACAAGAAACTTCAATTAAACCGAAATATCGGTCTTTGGCCCTGTGCAAAACAATCAGAATTAAAGTCTTACCTCCGAATAAATGGATGTCACATTTCTGCTCTGGTTGTTGCGCAGCGCTTGGAGGAACTGCATTTGCAAATAATAATATTCTCTTTTTTTGTGATTTTAGTGACATTTTTCTTCAAAGCAGTGGAATGAAATGTGAAGTGCAACGAACTCTTTAGTTCAATAACAAATTAAATGTTTGAAAAATGCTTTTGAAATAAAAATTATTATTGGGGAACTTGTTGGAGAATAATTACACTTTTTCATTATCTAATGATTATATTAATTAACAGTATACCTTATTCACCATCTTGACCAGTGTTGCCGACCACCTACATCACACAACCGCACTCGGCTGCTACTACTGACCGACCGCTCTGCATGACGACTATTAGCGTACTGCACGCGACGACTACTGACAGAGTACAGCCCTCAACTACACAGAGCTACGGACTCGCAACGACTACTGACAGACAGACTGACTGACTGAGAACCGCTCGCAACACTCGCGCAGTCCAGCGCAAACTCTCTGGTCACAGATGCTACAACGTCTCGCCATCGCTACTATGTTACATACGTGTTTCAGTGTCTTTTTCATTGGGGTAACGATCTTTGGCTCTTTTTATTCTGAATACAGGGCCAAAGGTCAACGCTGCTGCCCTTATACAATTTATCAGGTTTCATTATGTCTGTTGCAATGTTACATACGGTTCACTCTTTCATTAATATTACCGTTGGGTTTGTTTTGTAGGGACGTTAACATTCTGGCACATTTTTATTATCATCGGACTCTCTGCTATTTGTGCAGGGAGGTTATACCTGGGTCCATTTCCATTTCCATTTACATTTTAATATTGATAGACTTTTTGTTTTCTTTTTTGTTTCTTGTTGTTTTTCCTTCTTTTTTTTTGTTGTTTTTTTTTTTTTTGTTTTGTTTTTCCCGCTCTCACCACCACCGCCGCATCACGCCTTCCGTTTTCTTGGTTTCTTTTCTGTTCTTCAACTGCTTCAACATCACCGCGCCCCATTTCCACACCACAGCCATCAGCCTCCAAGACGGGCGGGCGCAGTGTGCCATTTCCGGCGCACAAGCACACCCGTACGGTACTCTCCTCGCCCCCACGCCACCAACAACACAGCGACCACGCGGCTTTCAGGCATGGCACGGCACGGCACGGCACGGCACGGCACGGCACGGCACGGCACGGCACCGGCGAAATGCGCCGCCCCCGCCCCTCCGCGCATCCGTCCGTCTCGCCACGTTCACTGACAGCCGCGTCTGCGGCTACACCACGACAACCACAACACAACACCGCTCCCCTCCCTGGCAACTCACATTGTTTTTCTCCTCCTCTTTTGCACAAACCACAACGCCGAGCACAGGCGCAAGCCACCCACACCGCGCCCCTCCCCGTCCCGTCTTTGGCCGCCGCTCCTCGTTTCCTCGTTTGCCCCCTCCCATCTCCCGAAATGCCATGCCAGCAGCGTTACGCATGCCCCTCCCCTGTCCACACAACACTACCGCCTAACGAACAGCCTTTTCCGGGCCACATCCAGGGCACGCCCACCTCCAAACACTGCCAATTCACGGACGCACACACTCACTCACTTTCTCGACACCTTTCTGTACGGAGGGTGCGTCATCTCGACCGTGACAGAGTGACGGCAACTATCGACGATCCATTTCCCCCCACTGGTAAAACATGTCCACTAACACCTACATACATCATTCAAGTACACAGACAATAGCATACACACAATGGGAGGGCACACGAACATGGACGGCACGGCACTGTCATACACTCTTCCTCAGAACCATATCAACAAACGTTACGTACATCCGGGAAAGCGAAAGCGAACGCGAAAGCGAAAGCAAAAGCAAAAGCAAAGGCAAAGCCCAATGCAGCCGTCAAAGGTAACGTTCACCACGGCAGACACTTGCAGCCGCGCCGCCGTTAAACGCATTTCAGTGCGGCTCCAATACGCCTCCGACACGGGAACGTTCCGTTGCTCTACGAATGCGTTTCTCCCCTTTTTCCCTTCCTCTCTCTTTTGCCCCCCCCCCCCTCCTTGCACTCTCGCCTCATTCCTCACGTTCTGCCCAGACATTCGACCGATCAAAGTCAACCTTTCGTTACCGTTCTCAGCGCGACGGTGTACAACAGTATGACGGGTGTGCCCAAGACTTCGGTTCAGTTGCGTGACGCCGGTCTATCGCGCCGATCGACAGTTACTCAGGGGGCGACGGATCGGACCACGTCACCGACACACAAAACACTTTCAAACAAACAAATACATACCGGATGGACACAGACAAACACGTGTACAGACATTCGCCAAACAAACGACCGCCGCCGCCGCCGTCGTCGTCTAGCGTGCATCTTGAATGACGACATCGGTGTGCGTGCGTCGTACGCAATCAGTCAGACACGGCTATCAAACATCAGAGTCGAATGGTACATCATCGTGCGTGTCGCCGTACACGTACAGTACAATACAACAACAATGCGTCTTAATGGCACGTTCATTTCAACGTCACTCACACACCTCCACGCTGCAGTTACGTCGCACCATTGTCAAACTCGGCGTACAGCAAAGGGAATAGTGGGCGGCAAAAAAAACCAAACAAAAACATTTCACATTTCACCCTCGCCATGTATGATGTGCAAAAAAACAAACCCGCAAACGGCCGTCGTTACGGTGACACAAAAGTCGCCGATCACACTGTCCCCCCCTCGCAGACGGGTCTCACACACACACACACACACCAACAACACCAATGGGTCAAAAACCACGCCAACGAGGCGTGCCACCATTCCACGCCACGGCGACCAACCTCGTGGCCGTACCCCGCGCAACACGCTTTGACGCGCCCCCCCACCCACAATCAAAATGCACACACACACATCACAGCCGTCCACACAAACAACAACAATTCCGCCCTTCCCGCAAAAGGCAAGTTGGTGGCCCTGAAAAGGGCCGTTTTGCCGCTCTCGCAACGGAGGAGCCTTCTCCATCCTTCCTTCCATTCCAGAGCCACCTCCTTACTTGGAGCTCGTGTACTTGGTCACCGCCTTCGTGCCCTCGCTCACGGCGTGCTTGGCCAGCTCGCCAGGCAGCAACAGCCGCACAGCGGTCTGGATCTCGCGGGACGTGATGGTCGAGCGCTTGTTGTAGTGCGCCAGGCGAGAAGCCTCGGCCGCAATGCGCTCGAAAATGTCGTTCACGAAGCTGTTCATGATGCTCATCGCCTTCGACGAGATGCCCGTGTCAGGGTGCACCTGCTTCAGCACCTTGTAGATGTAGATGGCATAGCTCTCCTTCCTCTTGCGCTTCTTCTTCTTGTCGCCCTTCGAAATGTTCTTCTGCGCCTTGCCAGCCTTCTTGGCGGCCTTCCCGCTAGTCTTGGGCGGCATCTCGAACCAACGTACGGCAGCAGCAACACCAGTAGCAAGCGCTCCGCTCTAGTCAGCGTCTCCCCACACAGTGGCACCCGCCGCCAGCCGCCGCCGCACCTTTACCAGCTCGCCCTGTTGCGGCCGCCGACCAATGGGGCGCGCGCGCAACCGGCCGCCGCACCCGAGCCCATAAAGCACCCCCACCCCGGCTGCGCCGGCACGCACGCACGCGGACTCGTGTTCGAGATGGCGAGCGAGCAAGACGTTTGTGACGCGCGCGCGGTCGCGGCAGCTGCCGCCGCCGCGCCGGAGCTGTCTGATCGCCGTCCGGCGGCGCCTGCGCCGTCGGCGGCCCCATCGGACGCTCCACTTATGACGACCCGGCAACCCCAGGAGGACCAAGAGTATATGACGACTACGCGCGACCAGGACGATGAGATGGACTACTCTACCGACCCTCCCCGTGAGGACTGCGCTGCCGGCGCCCCGCAGAGGGTGCTTCAGCGCAAGCGATCGGCTGTCACGTCCGCCAGTGACGACCCACACACTTCTGGTACGAGTGACGCTGGATTCAAGAAACCACCACCTAAGAAGAGGGCGGCTCCACGACAGCGCACGCCCGTTGTCCCTGTGCCTACTGCCAATCAGTACGACGCCCTACAGGATGGCGCCGACTCTGAAGATCCCGACGAGCCTCCACCGGCGACCGCCGACGATGCTACGCATCGCTCCGGCCCTAAGCTGCCGCCGATTGTTATCGACTACCCTGACGATTATCTGACGCTTCGGGACTGGCTCCAAGCCAACCTCAAGAACGCTTTTACCGCCAAACACTGCGGCGAAGACCGTCTGAAGCTGACAGTCGCCACTACTGAAGATTACGTGGCTGTTATGGATATGGTTGGTGCACGTGGGATCCCTAACTACACCTTCCCCACCGTACGACCCAAAGTTCTCAAGGTTGCCATGCGAGGCATACCGTTGAAGATGAAGGCGGACGCCTTTAAAGACGGCCTCATCACCATGGGATTCGCGCCTACTGCAGTCACCCGGATGAAGATGCCTGGTACCCAGCGCCCCATCCCTTTGATGGAGATCGTGTTGCCTGATACGCCTGATAACAGGCAAATCTACCAAGTCACCCGGTTTTATGACCTCTCGGTGACTGTCGAGAAGTTACGCGCACGGAAGGGCCTCGTCCAATGCTACAATTGCCAGGAGCCGGGCCACACTTCCCGCCTCTGTCGCATGAGGCCCCGATGTGTCAAGTGTGGCGAGGGTCACCTCAGCCAGCAGTGTACCCGGTCCCGGGACGAACCAGCCACCTGTGCCCTGTGCAAGCGGGCTCATCCTGCGAGTTACCGCGGTTGCGCTGTCCACAAGGCAGCCAGCCGCCGCCAGCGTGGACTACCTCCCTTGCGGCCGACGTCCCGCTCCGATGGCCAACAGCAGCGGCGCCGAGCTGCGCCACCGCCTGCTCCACCTGCTACTCCTCCGCGGCAACCCGCCCAGCGGCGCCTGCTTGCTGCTCGGGCGGACCTTGGTTACGCCGACGTCCTCCAGGGCCGGACGACGCCTCCTCCTGCCCCTGCTGTCCAGCCTCTGCGACGCTCTGAAGACGGGCCTGCTCCACCTGCTGCAGCTGCTGATTTCATCGCGGTCTTGCAAGAAGTCCAGGCCACCCTCGTGGCTGTTTCTGCCGCTCTGGCCCAGCTGCCGACCGCCATCACTGCTGCAGTCCATGCAGCCCTCCGAAGTTTCCCCACTGCCACGGCGATCGCATCCGCTGGCCATGGCTCACAACCTTAGGCGCCACCAGACCTTCACGGCTGTAACGTGGAACGCGAATGGCCTCTTTCCTGCGCTTCTCGAATTCCGGCAGTTCCTCCAGGATTACAGCGTGGATGTGTGTCTCCTCACCGAGACCCATCTCAAGCCTGGACTTCGAGCGAACGCACCGAATTACGTCTGCTATCGCGACGACAGGCTGACGGCTGGCGGTGGGACAGCCATCTATGTCAAGCGGACACTCCGACACTATCGTGTCCCTCTGCCGAGGTTGGACTCCTGTGAAGCCACGGCTGTTGCAGTGGAGACGTCCCTTGGAACGGTCATCTTTCTCTCCGTGTACCGGCCGCCACGAGGCCACCTCACCGTCCATGATGCTGACACTCTCCTTCGTGCTGGGGTCAAGCTCTTCCTTGCCGGAGACCTGAATGCCAAGCACCAGCTCTGGAATTCTCGGACGCTGAACGTCAGTGGGAGGCGGCTCTATCACGCCGCTGAGAGGGCACGAGCTTCTGTGTATGGACCTGCTGAGCCGACGCACTACCCTTCGAACGGCTCTGCTCCCGACGTTTTGGACATTTGTCTCGTTAAGGGTGTCGACTGGTTTGTCACCCCCGACGTTCTGCACGCCTTGAGCTCCGACCACTTGCCGGTGCTCTTTCGACTACATGTCACTCCGCTTCCACCGGCGGCGAAGCTCGACACCCGGAAGACCGACTGGCCGCGCTTCAGGCAGCTTGTTCTGCAACGCCTCCCGGATGAGCCACCTCCACTGGACACGGATGTCAATGCTGCTCTTAACACGCTGACTGCGGCTCTCACCACGGCTGTTGCTGACTCCACTACGCCTCCACGGGTTTCTTCAGTGGCAGCTCCAGCACTCCCTGCAGACTTACGGGACCTTATCCGAGAACGAAACCGTCTCAACAGAGTTTGGCATGAAACACGCCAGCCCGTGCTGAAGCGGCGTATCAATCATCTCCGCCGCGTCATCAAGGCTGCCCTTGCTGCTCACCGTATCCGCCGGTGGGAGGAGAAGCTTGCCTCAGTTGATCCTGGGGCCGACACGTGGGAGTTGGTCCGTTCCCTCACACGGCACCGCCCACACATGCCGCCGCTCACAACTACCGATGGACCTGCTTACACGCCCGCCGCTAAAGCCGAGGCCCTGGCGACGACTTTTGAGGCCAACTTCCGGCCCCTTGCGGCGCCGGTCGACAACGAGAACGTCCGCACAGTTGAAACCAGACTTGCTGCCTTCCTCCACGGCGATCACGGTGACGCCACCATTGTCCCAACATCGGAAAGGGAGGTCACTGACCATCTTCGCCGACTTCCCCAGACGAAGGCCCCGGGGCACGACAACGTTGACGGGAGAGTCCTCCGCATGCTGCCCAGGATTGCCATCCTGTATGTGGTCGCTCTCTTTAACGCCATCTTTCACCAACTGCAGTACCCAGAAGCTTGGAAGAAGGCTGTCGTCGTGGCGGTCCCGAAGCCGGGCAAAAACAGGACAGTACCGGAGCATTATCGCCCCATCAGTCTCCTCCCGACGCTGAGTAAAGTTTTCGAGAGGATCCTCCTCTCTAGGTTCGGCCGGCTGCTTCACCAGGACAACATCATTCCTCGGGAACAGTTTGGCTTCCGCCAGCACCACTCCACCACCCAACAGTTGCTCCGCGTCGTCGAGGAGGCGACACTGGCGTTCAACAATCGGGAGTTTTGCGGCCTTGTCTTGCTTGATGTGTCCAAGGCCTTCGACACCGTCTGGCACCACGGCCTGCTCTTCAAGTTGTTCCATCTCGGCATCCCTTCGTGCTTCGTCCGCCTACTTGGCACCTACCTTGAGGGCCGTACATTTGTCGTCCGAGTTGGCAGCACGACTTCCTCTGTTCGCCCGGTACTTGCTGGAGTGCCACAAGGGAGTGTTCTGGGCCCGATATTGTATGCTGTCTACACCTCTGACCTGCCGATTTCCCCGAGGGTTGGTCGTGCCATCTATGCTGATGACACGGCCCTTTTCTCGCGCCATCGCAACATCGACGCCGTCCTCCGACGTCTGCAAGCTGCTCTGCAGGACCTCGAGCGCTGGGCCGCCGACTGGCGGATCGGCTTCAACGCCACCAAATCTCAGGCGATGCTCCTCACTCGCCGTCTCCCACCTGACGTGCCGCCCCTGGTGCTTTGTAATCAGGCCATCACCTGGACCACGACTGCTACCTACCTCGGGGTCATTCTCGATCGCACCCTGACATGGAAGCCTCACGTCACCGCTGTACACCGGAAGACATCTCAGAGGGCTGGGGCATTGTACCCCATGCTCAACGAAACTTCCTCGCTCCCTGTCGCCAACGGACTGCATATCTATCGCACGTGCATTCGTCCGGTTATGGACTATGCCTGTGAAGTCTGGGGCAATGCTGCCCCCTCCCATATTCAGAGGCTCCAGCAACTACAAAACAAGCTCTTGCGCCGAGTTTACCATGTGCCGCGTGATTTCCCTCATCGCCCCCTCCATCAGGCGGCTGAGGAACCCCTCGTCCGGGAGAGATTTAAAGACGCAGCGCGCCGGTTTTATAATGCCACCCGCACTTCAGACAATCCCCTCGTCCGGAGGTTAGGACGACATAATGACCATCACGACCACTACAGGCGGCCCGTTGCCCTGATCGAATAATCAGGTCAGCCCAGAAGACTCACCACCACTTCTTCCTCTCAGCGACTTCCAGATATCATACGCGCTGACCACCGCCAACCACACCCTGCAGCCTTGGTAGGAAATGCCTCTAGGTAAACCCTACGTTCACGATAGCCTGGGATGTTCCACACCCAGTCCAGACGAAAGGAGGCCGCGCGCCGGCACGCACTCCGCTGCTCGACTCGCTGCCGCTCGCACCGGTCGTTTTCGTTTCCGTTTCGTGTGCACCGTCGCTAGCCCATCGCCATGTCCGGACGCGGAAAGGGAGGCAAAGTCAAGGGCAAGTCAAAGTCCCGCTCAAGCAGGGCTGGGCTCCAGTTCCCGGTCGGCAGAATCCACCGCCTCCTGCGCAAGGGAAACTACGCAGAGCGCGTCGGCGCCGGGGCGCCCGTCTACCTCGCCGCCGTCATGGAGTACCTCGCGGCTGAGGTGCTCGAGCTGGCCGGAAACGCGGCCCGCGACAACAAGAAGACGCGCATCATCCCGCGCCACCTGCAGCTTGCCATCCGCAACGACGAGGAGCTCAACAAGCTCCTGTCGGGCGTCACCATCGCACAGGGTGGTGTCCTGCCCAACATCCAGGCCGTCCTGCTGCCAAAGAAGACCGAGAAGAAGGCCTAAAGGAGGCCAGGCAATCGCAGCGCCGCGTGCTCCCCTGCACGCAACGCGCTTTGCCGGCTCGGCTCGGCCCACAACAATCGGCCCTTTTCAGGGCCACCACACACACCTACGTCCAAAGCAAAATTTCAGTCGTCCTCGCCGCACCTTGTTTTGTTTTAACTTTGCACTGTCACAGCACAGCCGCCGCCGGCGCACGTCCGCCATCTTGTCGTCCACACAGCCCGTGTGGCCCAACACACACACATTTTGCACGGTCGCAGTCGCCTTCCAAACCGACAACGGCAGCAATAATGACCATTGTTAAAGGGAGGCGTGTCGACACACCGCCCTCCACTCCCGCGCGCAACGGCCGTCGACACGAACGAAACAGCTGATCCGGCCGCCTATGCCCACACGCCTTGCCTCGGAAACCCCAACGCCGCCGCAAACAAACACACAGAGACAAACCACGCAAGCAAATAATCACCGCCTCTCGCACAACAACACACAGCCCGCCATCTCCGTCGCGATCGATACAAAGACACACAAACGAAGCAGCTCCACACACAGCCAGCCACATGACACGTTTCCTTTCCTTCTCCCCTCCCAGTCACATCACGTCGCTCAAACGGAAAGAAAGAAACAAACAAACAAACAACACAGCGCACACACGCAGCAACAACAACACAGACTCTTTCGCACTTTTCAACTTCCGAACAGTGTGGTGGCCCTGAAAAGGGCCGTTTTCTAGTCTCTCCCACCCACAAGCACGGCCGCGGGAAGGCCAGCGCCCGCTGCGACGCAGCCTAACCGCCGAAACCGTACAGGGTGCGCCCCTGCCTCTTCAGGGCGTACACCACGTCCATGGCCGTCACAGTCTTGCGCTTGGCGTGCTCAGTGTACGTCACCGCGTCGCGGATCACGTTCTCCAGGAACACCTTCAGCACCCCGCGGGTCTCCTCGTAGATCAGACCAGAGATGCGCTTCACGCCGCCCCTGCGAGCCAGGCGGCGGATGGCGGGCTTCGTGATGCCCTGGATGTTGTCGCGCAACACCTTGCGGTGCCGCTTGGCGCCACCCTTGCCGAGCCCCTTTCCTCCCTTGCCGCGGCCTGTCATCCTTCCTTCCTCGGGCAAAGCAAAACGTGCACAAACAGCAGCTGCAGCGGCTGGCGAGTCGGCTACGGTCTGCGCCCAGCGCGCCCGCCGCCCCCCTATATAGACTCTGGCCCGCCCTCCCCCCACCACGCGCAACCGAGGGCATATAAGCGCAGCACGGAGGCGCGCGGGCCCGTTGTCAAGGCAGCACCGGACGCCGCGCCGCACCTAACCTCCACGCACGCCGCTCCGCTACCGCTACCGCTACCGCCATGGCCCGCACAAAGCAAACGGCCCGCAAGTCCACCGGCGGAAAGGCGCCGCGCAAACAGCTCGCCACCAAGGCGGCGAGGAAGAGCGCGCCCGCCACCGGAGGCGTCAAGAAGCCCCACCGCTACAGGCCGGGCACCGTCGCCCTGCGAGAAATCAGGCGCTACCAGAAGAGCACAGAGCTGCTCATCCGCAAGCTGCCATTCCAGCGCCTAGTGCGCGAGATCGCCCAGGACTTCAAGACCGACCTGCGCTTCCAGAGCTCCGCAGTCATGGCCCTGCAGGAGGCCAGCGAGGCCTACCTCGTCGGCCTCTTCGAAGACACCAACCTGTGCGCAATCCACGCCAAGCGCGTCACCATCATGCCCAAGGACATCCAGCTCGCGCGCCGCATCCGCGGCGAGCGCGCCTAAACCGCGCCGCGGCACCGCACCGCACAAACAAAAACGGCCCTTTTCAGGGCCACTAACATCTCTCCGTCGCGAGCAAACTTTGTCGGTCGCCTGCCTCTCGCCCCGCAACCCAAAAACAAAACAAAAAACCACCACTTCCCGTCCGTCCGCCACACCCGCTCACTCTGCCTGCCTGCTAGCAGCGCGCAACAATCACACATCATCCCTCCCCGGCGCTCAAAGCGCACAATACCCAACGGCCGACGTCACACCGCACGGGTGGCTGGCCGGCCGCCGCTTTCGTTTCGAAAACAAAAAAAACCCGCACTCCACTCCGACGGCCAACGGCCAGGCAGGCGCGCTCGCTCGCTCTACACGCCACCGAAATCCCCGCCGACTCCTTCCGCATCTCAACGTGCCCCCCGTTGCAAAACATCACACACACACACACACACAAAGGAACAAAACAAAACAAAGACCAGACACGACTCGACAAGACAGACATCCGAGAAGAACGAACGCAGGCAAGCCAACCAACGTATTCAAACAAAACAACGCGACAGAAAACCAACCGTCGGCCGCCGCCACAAACACGGCGACAATCAACCACGACAACAACAACACCGCTTACCGCTACCGCCGCCCACACCCGCCACCGACCCCCGCAATCCAACCACCACGGCACGCAAACAGCATCCCCACGGGCATACAGAAACGCCAGACAGACACCCACACCAAACGCAACACGACAATCAAAACCTTCCCCGACGTGCTTTGATGGCCCTGAGAAGGGCCGTTTTGGGCCGCGCGTCTCTTGCGCGCCACTAGACGACGACGGGGGGTGGGGACGACGGAGTCAAGCGCCAAACCCTTCCATTCCCATCTCTTTCTCCTCTACTCTACTTCTTCTTCTTGGGCGAAGCCTTCGCCTTAGACGGCGTCGTCGCCTTCTTCGGGCGCGGCGCCTTCGGCTTCTTCGTCGGAACCTTGGCGGCCTTCTTCGCCTTCGACGGCGACTTGGCCTTGGCCGGCTTGGCCGCAGCCGCCTTCTTCGCACCCGCGGGAGCGGCCGACGCCGCAGACGCCTTCTTGGCGGCGCCCGCCTTCCGACCGGTCGCCGCCTTCACGCCACCAGCCTTCTTTGCGCCGGCCGCACGGGCGCCCTTCTTCTCCTTGCTGGCCGGAGCGGCGCGCTTCTTCTTGGCACCGCCAGCACGAGCCTTGCCGCCCTCGGCCGCCCCCCCGCCGCCGGCGCCGGCAAGCTTGAACGAGCCGGACGCGCCCTTCCCCTTCGTCTGCACCAGCTCGCCCGCCACGACGGCCGACTTGAGGTACTTCTTGATAAACGGCGCCAGCTTCTCCGCGTCCAGCTTGTAGTGCGCGGCTATGTACTTCTTGATCGCCTGCAGCGACGACCCGCCGCGCTCCTTCAGACTCTTGATGGCGGCCGTCACCATCTCAGAGGTGCGCGGGTGCGCAGGCTTGGCGCGCGGCTTCTTCGCAGACGACGCAGACTTGGCCTTCTTCGTAGTGCCGGTGGCGGCGGGTGCCGCAGCAGTCTCGTTCGTAGCCGCCTGATCTGCCATTTCGACGACGCGCGTAACACACAGCGAGAGCGAGCGGGACGGCAGGCACGCAAGCACAGCACAGCAGCAGAGCAGAGAATCACAAGGCCCAGCCAGTGTCGCGGGCGGGCGCGGACGGCCGAGAGAGCGGCCGCCACTCTGCGCGCCGCCGCGCCGCGCCTCCCGCGCTTGCTACCGCCCAACGTCCGACAGCCTGTGCGGAGCAGCCCCAAACC